>NW_017672570.1:112011-183225 GCF_001879085.1 Nicotiana attenuata
GAGGTAGATGGAAAGGTAGAAAAGGTGTAGTCCAATTTAGGTGGGGAATATGCTTGTGGAGACATAGGGAAGAAGGTAGGCTTTGAAGGGAAAACTGGGGGTTTTTGTGGCTCAAAGTGTTCATTTCTCAAAAGTTGGATTTGTTCCTTGATGGAAATCGTCTCTTTTTGTTGTTGTTGGAAAAATTGGAAAAGTGAAGTTCCTGGCGGACAAATCTCATATTGTAAATTTGCTAACCTTAGTTCCAAAGCTTTGATTAGTCCGGCATGGTGAGACGATGTCTGCTCCATTATCTTCTCAATTGTTTCCACTTAACTCATCATTTTGTTCTGTGTATGGGCCACATTCTTTATGGTGTTGCCAATGTTGTTCAGGACTTTGTTTTGGCAGATGGAGTTTTCTGATTGCCAATTTATTGTTTCTTCAATGTCACTCGTTGGGGAATTTTCTCCAGAAGGTAGTACTATATTTTTCTTGGGGATTTTTGGGGCATGACTGATACCCTCTTTTTCGAAAGATTGAAGTGGAGGAAAATCTTGGGAGTGGCTGGAACTTGAAGGACTCATCATAAATATTTGCGGATGTGTAGACTTTTGGGTTGATGGAGTTTTAGGTTCAGGTTGCCTTTTGGATTCTGGGTTACGAGCTGATGGTGGTTTGGGTTTTGGGGTGGTTTCACTATCATTCCAACTTGGAGTGAATTTTTCTGGTAATTTTGGCCATTCCTGGGGTTCATAACTGACAAGAAATTCATATTTACCTGGACGGCTTAATGAGCCAATTGAAGGATCTTTATTTTCATATTTGGCTCGAAATTGTTTTTCAGTAGCTTTCTCCTTTTTCTTGGATTTTGGTTGCGCTGGTGATGTTCATCATATTCTCCAATTGGATCTTCTAAACAGTCTTGGCAGGTGCAATCAAGATCCCATGGGCAGTGACCAGTGAAGGGGCATTTGAACCACCACATTCTTTTTCCTTCTTTGTCAAAATATTGGCACCAGTCATGTTCTTCCATGATGCTTTGTATATTCCAGAAAAACTCTCCATCAGGTTCTGGGTATGTATCTGTGGTATCTTTGGGTTGAATCATTTGGCAAGAGAAGATGGTTTTATTGGGTTTTTTGAGATGGGAATGGTCAAAGCTTATACAAACGGTTTTGTCACTTCTTTTGGTAAAAGTTGGTTCACCAGATTGCAGAGGTTCTTCAGGTTCCCTTAGCTTTTCATAATTTGTGATCCAAGAGTCAGAAAGAATTTTGACTAGCTCATCTCTGGAAATCTGTCTGGGTATTTGGGTGCACATGGTGTTCCCTTTGGTAGCATCAATATTTAAGAGTAAAGCATTTTCTCCTCCGGGGAGACAGAGATCCATGGCATGATTTTGGACTCGCCATGCTATTTGGTGGTGAAGAGTAGCTTGGATGGAATCTTTTGCTTGTGGGGCTCCTTGGATTTGGACTTGGATTCTTAGAGCTTCGGTTAGGTATGGGTCATAAAGGGACATGTTGAAATTTGGAAAGATAGTTATGAAGACAGTCCCGGCATTTAAGGTAACTTCTGCAGTACCCAAATTTGCATGTTGGTACTCCAAATATCTTGTATCTAGAAGAGAAAGTCGAGCTACGACAGGTTGACCTTTTCTTCCGTGGTATGTTAAAGCGATTCGGATGGCACCAAAATGAATATGGGTAAAACCATGATCTCTCCATTGTCTGGGAAAATCCTCTGGTATTTCAAGAGTGATAAATTGTTCCTCTCCAGTAGCAAGAATAGGATGCTGGTCACGTTTTGAGGCACCAACATATTCTTTAACTCCTTTTGGTCTGTGTTGGACTAAGGAACGAATTTGGGTCCAGGGTGCAAAGGATTTTTTGGCAAAAGCTGAGTAAGGGTTTATGAGGCGTAGTTCAGTGGAGGATACTTTTTGTTCATCAGGTAGTATATCTACTTCATAGAGGTAATCATATTTTTTGGACCAGGTTTTATATAGAGTAGGGGACATATTCATTTTTGCAAGGGAAGAGGATGATGGAAATGACTCAGACATATTTAGTAAACTGTTCCTCCCTCCGAAAGGATGGGCTGGCTCTGTCACGACCCAAATCCACTACGGGTCGTGATGGCGCCGGACACCGTTGTCAGGCGAGCCAACTAAATTATCAATTAATTCCTCTTTTAATACCTTTGAAAATCTAAGGTTTATCCTTCCATTTTCATAAACAAAAGTTCACTACTTGAATTCAAATTTAAATAATAACAATTAATACAAATCAGTTGGAACCCATCCCAGAAACCCGGTGTCACAAGCACATGAGCAACTATCGATAAGGAAAGTAAAATACAACATCTGTCCGAAATATAGTGGACAGGGAATAAATAATAAAATACTGAAAGGAACTACACTGGGTGCGGGTCGTCTCGAACAGTGCAGTTCACCTAGTCCCAGAGTCATCCATGCTGCCACGCCCAGTAGGCTGCTAGAGGTATACCTACCTGTGCAACAAAAATGCACAGAAGTGTAGTATGAGTACGTAATCAACGTGCACTTAGTGAGTATTCCGCCTAATCCCGAAGGGGTAGAGACGAGATAGTCAACTTGACGCTCTCTAATGATCCAGTAATGATTCATCCTTAATATGTCCATACTAAAATGTGGATTTATTTTATAAACATGATCCTAATTCAGATAGAGGAAACAAGTAAACACGCAATTCCTTCATAGGTAAATTTCCAGAATTTCTCTTTAAATATAATCCAAATATTTTTATGCCACAAAAGGGCAATAATAACTTAATGAAGTTCAAGACAACAGCACAGACATGCGCAAATCATGCCGAGGTCGACGGCCCGCTCCAACAGAAATGTAAATTGTGCACTGCCGAGGGTCGAGCGGCACGAACCATAGATGCATCTATTCTCACCGAGGCGTTCGGCCCGTTCCATAAATAAACACATATCCTGCTCGCGAATCATCCATGCGACGCAGGCACACATAAAATACATGCTCAAGTAGGAAATTAAGAGCGTATCGGGGACAATCAACCAAATAGACAAATTTCTCTTTTTTAACATTTCAGGGAAAATTTAATATTAAATCTCTTTTTAAATTCCTTTACCGATTCAAGGTGATTGAAACACTTCAAATTATCAATGGGTTCACGGTAATCCAAGTATAATATGATTTTGGGTCCTAACTACCCGGACAATAGCATAATAGTAGCTACGTACGGACTCTCGTCACCTCGTGCGTACGTAGCCCCCACAAATAGGAGCACATAACCAATTTAACTCACCTATGGGGTAAATTTCCCCTCACAAGATTAGAAAGGAGACTCACCTCGCTCCGAAGATCCACAACCGGCATTCTACATTCTTCCGGAGACTTGCACCAATGCACAATGCCCCAAAACTAGCCAACGATCATACAAACCCATTAATATATGCTCAATTATACTTTACAACCCAATTTATAACAATTCCTAACCCCGAACGAAAAGTTGACAAAAATGCCCTCGGGCCCACGTGCCCGGAATCCGAAATTTCTCGAAGATAAAGTTTACCCATGACCTTAGGAACTCAAATATATGATTTTCTCCTAAGTGCATACTCAAAATCGTGGTCAAATTCGAAGAAATGTAAATTCATAGGTTTTCCACCAAAACCCCAAATTTCTATAATTTCCTTGCCTAAATCCATGTATAAACCTTGTATTTAACTCAAAGCTAGCATAAATTACTTACCTCATGACAAGTGACGAAAATGGCACCTCCAAGCTGCTCCCCATCGACTTCAATGGAAGAAAAATGGGGTTGAAATGAACTCAACCCCGAACTTAAAACAAGTCTCTGCCTTCAGTCGTTTCCGCTTCTGCGGAAATTTTACCGCTTAAGCGGTTCCGCTTCTGCGGATATCTTGCCGCTTCTGCGGCTCCCATCCACACCCAGGCCTTCCGCTTCTGCGGTTCTCCACATCGCAGGTGTGGTCCGCTTCTGCGGAAACCCAACCGCATCTGCGGATCCCTGCAGCTCCAACCAAAACCGCTTCTGCGGTTACTTTCTCGCTTCAGCGGGGCCGCTTCTGCGGTCCCATTTCCGCAGAAGCGGAAATACCAGAAACCAGCAACACCAGCCTTCCAAAAAATCCATTTTTCGATCCGTTAACCACCCAGAATCCACCCGAGGTCCCCGGGACCCCAACCAATCCCATAACACATTACGGACTTGCTCGAAGCCTCAAATCACATCAAACAATGCTAAAACCATGAATTACACCCCGATTCGAGCTTTATAAACTTTGAACTTTTCAACTTCTATTTCCGATGCTTAAGCCTATCAAATCACGTCCGATTGACCTCAAATTTTGCACACAAGTCGTATTTGACATTACGGACCTACTCCAACTTCCGGAATCGGATTCCGACCCCGATATCAAAAGTCCACTTCCGGTCAAACTTCCCAAAAACCTTAAAATTTCTATCTTTAGCCAAATGGCTTTAAAATGACCTACGGGTCTCCGAATTCACTTCCGATCGCGCCCCCAACTCCAGAATCACCATACGGAGCTATTCACAGTCTCGGAATCCCAAACGGACATCGATAACACTGAAATGCACTTCAAGCCAAACTTATGAAATTCCTTCTAAAATGCTAACTTCCACAATAGGCGCCAAAACGCTCCCGGGTTATCCAAAACCCGAACCGGGCCTAGGCCCAAGCCCGAAATCTTCATACGAACCTGGTGGAACCTTCAGATCCTGATTCCGAGGTCGTTTACTCAAAAAACCCATTCCTAGTTCATTCTTTCAACTTCAAGCTTCTCAAATGAGAATTCTCTTTCTAAATCAACTCTGAACTTCCCGGAACTTAATTCCGACCACGTGTACAAGTCATAATACCTGAAATGAAGTTGTTCATGGCCTCTGACTGCTGAACGAAGCGCTAGGACTCAAAACGACCGGTCGGGTCATTACAGGCTCTGATACCACACTATATAGAACAGAGCAAGAGACTCCAAGAAAGCAAACTAAATCATAGTCCGCACATGTCCTTTGCCTCAGCACAATATCAGAGTGCCGAAATGCCCGGACTCGCTCAAAACTCACCTCCGAACACACCCGAAGCCCCTGGGACCTCAACCAAAGGTACCATCAAGTCCTAAAAACACCATACAAACTTAGTCAAGCCCTCAAATCACATCAAACAACAAAAAAAATATGAATCGCACACAGATTCAAGCTTATGAACTTGAAACCTCAAACTTCTACAACCGATGCCGAAACCTATCAAATCACGTCCGATTGACCCCAAATTTTGTACACAAGTCATAAATACCATAATGGACCTATTGCAATTTCCAAAATCAGATTTCGATACCAATATCAAAAAGTCAACACCCAGGTAAAATTTTTAATCTTTAATTTCCGTTTTAGCCATTTCAAGCATAATTACACTACGGACTTCCAAATAATTTTCCGAACATGCTCTTGAGTCTAAAATCACCGTACGGAGCTATTGGAATCATCAAAATTCTATTCCAGGGTCATTTACATATAAGTCAACATCTCGTCAACCTTTAAACTTAAGTTTTAAACTTTGAATTTCATTCTTCCAAACTGACTCCGAAATACGTGAAAACCAAAACCAACAATTCACATGAGTCATAATACATCATACGGAGCTACTCATGCCCGAAAACTATCGAGCGAACTGCAATTGCTCAGAACGACCGGTCGGGTCGTTACATTCTCCCCCACTTAAACATATGTTCATCCTTGAACGTGCCCAGAGTTGTTCTCAAAGCACTCAAATCGTAGTGTAGCCTTACCACGCACATACCCGGGGGTGATCCCACGTCACCTTATCCCATATAGGTCCAACAACACAACATAACTGAAGATCATTACTCCAACCTTAGCCCATAAGCCTTAGAATCCATCTCCAACATCCGGAATTTGCTATAAAATCAGAATCTCGCATCTACACACTGTATGAGTTTGAACAAGCTGTATCAAACCTTCACCATAACCCAAGATGTAATCATATGATATTCCACATAACTCAAATACTCATAGCGATAATTTCAAATCACAATACCTGCTCAAAAATAACCCAATACCGGTAATAAACCTCATATGAAACAAAGCCTCATTCTGAAATATTCGTACACTGCCAATGATGAAAGAAACATGCAGAATTCATATCCATTCATCAGATCAACACGTTATGGAGCTCCCTCTCCTTCGACAAGAACTATAGCCAATTTCTAGGCCAACTTTGATATTATCCTTCCAACCATGCTGTAATCAAATCCGATAGTATCAATTCTAGGTCCAATGACCCCATTTCATCCAACACGACCACTCTAGTGACATGACACATCAACACAATCTAAAGCCACAACCCGCGCAACCCGTGCACCAACAAGCAACAATCCAAATGTACTCAAACATGGAAAATGATTCAAACAAGAGAACCGTTCCACAAGCTCAACGGGTGCCACCACAACGCAATGCTAGGAACCCATCACACACCACAGAACCAAAACACACGAACCTAACACAAAGGATCATGCCTCAATATAACTCCGCTACAATGCGTGACCTCATCCAAACACTAGCCCATGGCATATACCTCAAGCCACCTTGCTCAAATTAATAACCACGCGCGACTCGACATCAAGTTCCCAAAGTGCAGTACCATAACCACGGAGAAGCAAAGGACGCAATGCCACACTTCACAGTCCACAACTATGCAACAATCAGCTCCTGAGAACTCCCAGTCTCCGAATACATAGAACACACGAATCACCATATATGATCCCAACTCCACCTCCTGAATGTCTAACACATCTCTCATACACGATCATCCCATGAGGAATACTTCTCTAATTCTTCTGTGCCACATAGCAATATCTGAAAATCAGCAGTCGATCAACCAGGAGAGTGCCGCAATACCAATGAAGTAATATCATTCATCTAATCATCTGAAACCGTCTATGCTGCCTAAGAATTCAGGACCTTCCTTTCAAAACCGAATCGTGACCTTGCACATGCAAATCTCAATCCTACACAACACATCACACCTATTATGCCATCATATGAAAAATACAAAAATCTCAAAATCAACTCTGAGTCGCAAGCAAACTACATACTCAATTAGCTAAGAATCTTCCAGTTGATCCCATCCAGGAGAAAATCACAATACAAAACATGTTCCACACACCGAAAGGAAATATACATCTCAAACCGTGGTAGAAACTATCGAGAACTCTCCGAAACCCATTTGCACATAAACAAACCATCAGAACTGAATCTCTCTAACTCAACCAAGCCACGCAGCTCACCAAAACCCAAGAGCACCGCCACAAAACACCTGTAGAAACTCACTACCTCATAAGTACCCAAAGAACTGATCATATCCATTACGGTGCTGATCCAACCTACAAACAAGCTGTCCTATTTTCTCTGAGTTCATTCCGAATTTCATTCAAATTGATACTTCTCCTTGTTAGAACACCAAAATCCTTAACAAAAACTCACCCTACGAACTCTAGCATAGAACCACACCGCCCTAAGGCTTATAAGCCGTTGAATGCTCTCTTAAGCACCCCAAAAGTACCACAATCGAGATACTCACTATGAAGAGACCTTCTGCGAATCTAAAGCCGCTTCCTCCCCTTCCTAATACTGAAATGACGAATCTATAATGATATAGAAATACCACGAGTCTCAACTCCCTCCAATGAAAATCTCAGTTTCTAGCCATATACAAATCCGCAAAATCCTCAATTGCCACATATAAACCTTAAATTCATTAGAACTATTCTCGAGGGTCATCCACTCTACTTGAATCTCAATAGCACCGCCCAAACGGACCGAACGACCTGTGCCCCATTTGCACCCCAACACCCTAAGAAGTAATTCACATCTCTAAGCAACCTGGCAAATTCGTACTCTATGAACACTACATCCTTCACGAATAACCACTCAATCATTCCATGATTTCTATATACTCATAGAGTGTAATACAACTCGTATCTAGAAATTCTCTTACTCGAGTCATCCTCGATCTCAACCTCTATAAGCACTAGCTGATTCGCCAGTATACCTCAAACTGAAACCAATACAACACATAACCACGCAATTAACTCGTCGATAGTAGACTCCCCCACTTGGATCAAAGCCAAGGAATAAAGCATTTGATAACTTATAACACCCATAATATGTTGCTACCCAAAATCCCGCACTGAAATTCAACTAAATCCTTCATAAGCTCGTGTAACCCCAACCATCTAATATCTGAAATCATTGGCAAATCTCACATTCACCCTTGTAACAGTCAAGCGAACTCTCATAAACGATCCAAACTCAAATTGCAATACACATAATTCACTGGTAAAAGAGAACTCGCTACAAAACAACTTAGGGATCACACAAACCTCAGGATACCCCGCAGGAGATAACCCACCTGTTTTGCCTCAAACTGACACCTCTCTATACACTTCCACAGTCATAACTATTACACAATCACTTAATCTTCCTGAGTCTGAACTCACATGAAAATCTACTTCACTCCACAACTAAACAACATGAAAGATCCTTCAACACACCCAAAACTCGAGACTATACGTCAATCAAGACGAAAATCAAGCACCCAATTTACATCTCGATCAAACTCTTTTCGTCTAATTCGATCTATCTGAACACAACCATAGTCACATCATACTCATCATATAGCAATCTGACCACTCACCTAGTCACAAATTCCACTCATAGGGACGCTACCGAAGATATAAGTGCAAAAGCACGTGCTCACACAATCAACATCTCTGTGCTCAAGCTACAGTCAATACCCAGCCTCAAGTCCTCCAGACTAGCCTGTCATCATCATACTGAAATCACATCTCGCACCTCATCCCTGGAATCATAAGCCGTTGATGAACAACTGATACCGAGCACTCACGTGCGCATACGGATGCGTGGAAGGAATTCAAAGGAATACGCTTTAAGCTGAATCGATGCCGCACAATAAGGAAAGAAAGATGGGAAGTATATCCTAAATGCCATGTAGCCTCTCGAAGATAGGTATGGACATCATCATACCGATCCGCGAGACTCTACTATACACTTGCTCATGACTTGTAGAGCCTATGAACCTAGAGCTCTGATACCAATCTGTTACGATCCAAAAACCACTAGTCGTGAAGGCACCTAACCCAAGCCGCTAGGTAAGACAACGAATAACTATTCAGGTTCAATAATATTAATAAGGCAATTAAACAAAGAAGTTATATGAATCTTATATATTTTCGAAGGACTGGTAGTACAAATCATGAGCTTCTAAGAATAGAGTTTACAAAGCTGATATGAAGTAAATACATCTTCTGTTTGGGAAGTATATAAATAGAGTTTGATAATCTAAGTCTACCATGAACAAGAAGCAGCTACATCACGGATGCAAGTACACCTTCGAATCCAGCTCCCGAAATGCACAGCAACATCGGCATCCAAAATCTGCACGCAATGTGCATGAAGTGTAGTATGAGTACAATCGACCCCGTGTACTCAATAAGTAACAAACCTAACCTTAGGTTGAAAGTAGTGACGAGCAAGAACATAGATCGGGTCCAACACCAATAACCAATAGCAGTTCATAACAGTGTAAAGCAAGTAAATAAAGAAGTAGCTCAGAGATAAAGTGCTCAGCCTTTTCATAGTTTTCCGAAAATAGTTCCGCTTTTCAAGTATATGAGCGAAAACTCAAGTGCTTTACCGAAATTGTCAAATATATGAGTGAGTTTGAAAATTGTAACTTTTTCCCAAAAATTTTTCATCAGGTAAATGTTTCATTTTCAGATGGCATGTGGAAAGTACATCTCTATGCCTACATGTCAAGATACAGGTAAACACCACGAATGTCACCAAAACTGGGCAGCAAAAAGGAAAATGCATCTCTATGCATGTCTCTGAAAGTACGTATGACAAATGCAATGCCTCTCGATGATGAACTCATGTACTCACACTGTCAGAGTACTCAACCTCACTGTCTCGCATTATCTCTTACTGTGCTCAATACTCCGCACACTCAATCACTCAGCATTGTACAGTACTCGATGCCGCGTGTAACCCGATCCACATATATATAAACATAGTCGACTACGCATTGGGGGTGTGCAGACTCCGGATGGGCTCCTTCAGCCCAAGCGCTATAATCTGCACGGACAACTCACGTGCTATACGGACAACTCACGTGCTATACGGACAACTCACGTGCTATAGTATCAATATCAGAATCTGCACAGATAACTCACCTGCTACACGGAAAACTCACGTGGTGCACGGAACACTCACGTGCTATAGTCTCAATATCAGAATCCGTACAGACAACTCACATGCTGCACAGACAACTCACGTGCAATATTACCAATAACCTCACAATTTGGCCCTCGGCCTCACTCAGTCATCAATCTCTCCACTCTCACTCAAGGGCTCACAATGTCATGAAACTAGCCCGACAACAATGATATGATGTATCAATAAACAAAAACTGAGACTGATATATGATATAAATGCATGAATATGACTAATTACGAAATATCAATGAAATCAGAGACGACAGCAAGAAACGACCACTATGGGTCCTAACAATATCAGCATAAAGCCTAAACACGATATCTAGCATGATTGACACCTCAGTTACTTAATCACATGGTGGCAACACAAATATCAACAAAATAGGGCCACTAATCAGTGCCATGGAAACAACTGAGTCACAATTCACAGGGTGCATGCTCACACGCCCGTCACCTAGAATGTGCGTCACCTCAATACCAATCACACAACACATAATTTGGGGTTTCATACCCTCAACACCATGTTTAGAAGAGTTAATTATCTTGAAAAGCCAATTCCAACACCGAGCAAGCCAAGCGATGCTCCAAAAATGCCATCACGCACGTAACGACCTTCGAACGGCTCAAAACTAGCCAAAAGCAACTCAAATACATCAGATAAAGCCCAAGGAAACAATTACAATTGATAAAGATCGAAGTCTTAATCAAAACCCAAAACTGGCCAAAAATCACGCCCGGGCCTGCACCTCGAAACCCGACAAAACTCACAACATCCGACAACCATTCAACTACGAGTCCAACCATACTTGTTTCACTCAAATCTGACTCCGAATCAGTGTTCAAATCCCAAATATTCATTTTTATGAAATTTCTACAATTTTCCCCAAATTTCCATCTCAAAATACTAATTGGATGATGAAATAAATGATATATTCATGTATATTAACCAAATCCGAGTTAGAATCACTTACCCCGATGAATTTCTTGAAAAATCCACAAAAAATCGTCACAAAACGAGCTCCCAAAGTCCAAAATGTAAAATAATACCCGAAACCTCATTTATATAGTACCAACACTGCCTTTCAAAGTGCTGACCGAACAAATTTCAAGTGCGGTCGCACGTCCCAGGTCCTGCGGCCGCAACCCAAATTGTGCGGCCGCACTTCGGCAAATTCTGCCCTGCCAGGCTTTAGTAAAACGACCATACCTTTCTGCACAAATGTCCAAATGATTATTTCTATACCTTTCAGGAAACTAGACACGAACATCTACAAATTTTATTTCTGAATAATCTCCAAATTCCTTATGGATCACAAGATATAAGCTACCGAAGTCGGACCAGCGAATCTGCAGAACTCCCTGATGTGCGGCCGCACATAAAATTGTGTGGCCCGCACTCCTCCTTTGAGGTCCGCATATTTCAGCTGTGGTCCGCACCTCTCCTTCGCCTCATCACTCCAAAATGTGCGGTCCGCACTTTCAAAAGTACAAGAACAATATCAGAGTGCCGAAATGCCCAGACTCACTCAAAACTCACCTCTGAACACACTTGAGCCCCCCGGGACCTCAACCAAACATACCATCAAGTCCTAAAAACACCATCCAAACTTAGTCAAGCCCTCAAATCACATCAGACAATAACAAAAACATGAATCATACACCAATTCAAGCTTATGAACTTGAAACCTCAAACTTCTACAACCGATGCCAAAACCTATCAAATCACGTTCGATTGACCCCAAATTTTGCAAACAAGTCATAAATGACATAATGGAGCTATTCCAATTTCCAAAATCGGATTTCAATCCCGATGTCAAAAATTCAACTCCCCGGTCAAACTTCCAAACTTAAATTTCCGTTTTAGCCATTTCAAGCCTAATTATACTACGGACTTCCAAATAATTTTCCGAACACGCTGAGTCTAAAATCACCAGAACCAGCTCTGCTCATGATGTATTGGACCGTCTTTCTACGCGTGGGAGCAAAAATTTGTTCACCAATTCAAACAATAGTTGGTACACTGGAAGGAGGGCCTTCTTGTGTACCCGTTCCCCTTGCTGTATGGCCTTATCCTTCACGATGGCATTTTTTGAAGTTAGAAGAGCAGGTTCCCTTAATGGTGGACATTCTCTCAGTAGGCACGCCCAAAATGGTTCTCAGTACAGTAGTGTCCATCACAAAATCAACACCATTCACTTTGGGAATCACAGATGTTATCATCCTCAACTGTGAAGAAGTTGGCATAGAAACTGCGCACTTCTGCCTCATAAACTTTGGGACTGTCACTAGTGAACAAATGTGTCCACTGTTGGTATTCATAGATGTCATCCAGTTGGCGCATTCCTGACATATCAAGAATATCAGAGGCAAATGTGCGGCCCCAAAGCACCTTCTTATTTCTCAAATTCTCCCTTTCCTCATCACTGACCACATTCACTCTAGCCTTTTTAGAGGAACCAGGTTCCTTATTAGCACCTGTTGATACCCAATTTTTTTCTCATATTTTTAATTGTATATATATACTTTCAAAATGGTACATATGCATCATCATTTAGCTTATAAGCCTATACAAGTATTTTTCATAATTTTCCATAATTTTAAAAGGCTTTAAATCGATTTATTTCTGCATTTTATTATATAGATATTCAGTAATTATCCTTCAAATTATTTTAGGATGATTTAATCATCTAAACTTATCATTTACACCTACATGAATGTTTTTAAATATTTTACTATATTTTTTATATTATATTTGAATTTTTAGGGCTAATTGCACATCTTTGCAATAATAGCCCATATTCATGTATAATTACATTATTTATGCAAAAAATAAATTTTTATAATGTTGAGTTATTATTTAATCATTTTAGTGCATAAATAATATTTTTGTTATTTATTAATTATTTTTATAAATTATTTTTGCTCAATATTGGGTATTTAAATAATAACCCAACTTTAAGCCTATTTTCGGACCTAACACACTAGCCCAATACCCCCATACACCAGCCCAATAACCCCAGCCCAAACCCGTCTAAATAAACCCGACCCAACCCCTTTTAAATCGTGGCCATTGATCTCTGAGATCAACGGCCCATATCTGTTCCCTCATTTTAATTACCCCAAACACCTAGAAACCCTACCCATTTCCCTTTACCCGCCGCCCTTGAACTCTCTCAACCTCCCCTTCTCTCTGTCAAACCCTAGCCGCTGTAACCTCTAATCTCTCCGATTCCGGCTAAAAAATGGAATAAATCATTGATTCACTTACCTTATTGATCTCCTCTCACTAATGGTTGTTCGTCTGTGGTGTTACCTAGTTGCTTTCCTAAACATGGCAAGCAAATCTCATCAAATTGAACCAAAATCGGTTTAAATCCTTGAACTTTCTGCTATTCTGTCTATATTCATCCTTTGTTCTATTATGGGTACGAATCTCTGTGTATTTTCTGTTAATTCTTACTTACCCTAAAACTAGGGTTTTTAGATCTCTTAGATCGAACCAAAATTGGTTCAAATCTCTGATTTTGAGTGTTATTTTGTCTATATTTGTCCTATTATGCGTGAGTTTGATTTTCTTTGTTTAGATTCTGTCGATTTTTCACTTTCCTTAAAAGTTAGGGTTTCCAGATCTCTCTCTTAAAATTGATTTTTCAGATCAATTTGCTTGATTATTTACTTTGTTGGTTGCTTAAATTACTGGGTTTCCTTGTTTGTTGCTCGATTTTTACTACTATATAAACCCTTCCCCCATTCCCTTTTATACAGATTGGGATCAATATTCTCTCACTAAAAAACTGAAGTTTTTTACTCTGTGCTTGTTGACTATTCTATTCTGTTTGGCTCTTGGCCGGCTGAAAGCCAAGGCCACCAGACTTCTACTTTTTCTGACCTCTCTTGGGTGTGAGCACTGCCTGGGTTCTTGAAACCCTTGGAACTTGACACATTCAGGGCTCTGGGTCCTTACTACAATCCTTTTCGCCTTTTATCGAACAATCACTAGTTAGTTTCTAAGTCCTTACAGTGTTTACTCTATTATGTTTAGCATGTTCTTTGAAAATACATGATTTAATGTATTTCTTTGACTCTTTTCTGCCTAATTCTGCCTAAGATTATTAGCCTAATGATGTCTCTACACCTAGCTTAGTTAGTTTGGAAAGAATGAAGCATGCTTAGTTTAGTGTTGCTGATAATTCAAATGTTCTGCTTTGACTACATGGTTTAATCCATGTTTCTCTGCCTGATCCTAAACTTCTAATGACCAATTGATGTTATTGGCATGCCCTAACTTGTTTAAGACCTTACTCTGAATGTTGTATGCTCCTATGACTATTGTTGCCACTATATGTGTTCTTACGATGGCCAACATGTACCCCTAATGACTTGTGATCCTTTAAAACCAGTCTGCCTTGACTGATACTCTCTATGTTACCTGATCTTGTTTGTATTATAATGTTTAACTCCTGTGTTTGGTATAATATGATCCTTTAAGTCCTAAATTAGTTGCATTACTTGGTTTTTAATAGTCTAATACCATTGCCTGTTCACTTACAATCCCAGGCTCCTTGTTCCTTATCATATGTCACCCTGCCCAGTATGTTAATTTGCTTTTGGAACTCATTATGTGATTATCTTATAAGTTTGCAAATGTTTTCCAAACCTATCACTCTACTACTACTTTCACTAGTTATTTCCTGTTATGAGTTTAATTCTGGGGCTGGCTGAAAGCCAAAGCCCTTCCTCACTTAAGTTTCCTCTATCAACCTCCCTAGTGTGAGCACTGCCCTGGGTTCTTGAAGCCCTTGGGAACTCTGACACACTAGGGTCCAAGGTTCTTTGCCATTGTCCTGAATGCTCCATCCTACCCCCTTTCTACCTATTGAATGAGCCAATGGGCTTATGCACATGGCTGTTTTCTAAATCTTTGATGGCTATTGGGTTTTGGCTATGAAGATTATTTTTTGGGCTATTGTGAAACTATGTGGACTTGAGGTTGAAGGACTGCCCTGGTCGGGTATACTTTAGGCCTGCCTTAGGCCCACTATAGCTATTTTGTAATTCTGTAATTTATTACACTCATCGAGTCTGTAATAATATTGTAATAACAATTGGGGTGTTAGTAAAATCGGGAAAATGGGTTATTTTAATATTTGCATGAAACGGATAGAAAACCTGCCTATAGGTGTTTAATTTGCTCAAACATATTATGCTTCTACATGTTTGTTAGATATCATGCCTATAGGAAATAAAATGATCAATATTTCAATTGCAGCATATTCACTAGATACCATGATCATAGGATTATATTAGTTTATGTTCTACATATCTGCATTTTAGAAATCATGCCTATAGGGTCTTAATTGGTTTATATGTTGTTGTTATACTTACTCACTGTATACGGTGAAATCGGAGGGTCCAATTTCTGGTCATTAAGGTACTTCGGAAGATCACCTTGAAGACCCGAGGTCGCAGAACCGGTTCGAAGGCTCGAGGTTGCGGCCGAGTATTTCTCCTCGAGGGCCGATGATACTCGACCCCACGATAGCATTGATCATGATAAGTTATAGAAATGGAAGGTTCCCAAGACACGCAGCTAGGGCTGACACGGCCTGGCAGGCTACTCTGAACCCAAATCAGGGCGTCAGTCAGCCGTCCCATCGCCATACCTGTGTAACTAGTATATTTTTGTACTATACGGGGATTTCCCTCCTATATAAAGGGGATCCCTGCCATTATGTAAGGTACTGTTGCTCCAATTACTCTACGCAAAATATAGAAGAACATTCTCTTTTCTCTCTAACATACTATCTCGATATTGTTGCCTTTGTTATTATCTTCATACTTGTTCTTCATTTACTGCTTATCATTGGCTATAAAGAGCCTTCACTGATTGTTTCATAACTGTTAGCCCTTCCCCGATTACCCTTAATAGCTCGAGCCCGAGCCCAGGGATCGATCTCGAGACCCTGTATCGATCAGCCCGAGGCCCCGATTGGCTAGCTCATCGGTTTGATTAGAACTCTATTTTAGCTCGCATCTCGTATCTAACTTCATATATATAGCATAATCTGCTTAAACAACTAGCATAAAAATAGATCACGTATTTTTAGAGTCCCATCAATGAATTTAATTATTATTACCATTTTCACGGTAAACAGTTTGGCGCCCACCGTGGGGCTAAAAATAATAGTGATTATTTTCTTGCTGGTTTCATCACATAACACAAGTTATCTTTCACACTTTTTCTTGTCCAAGATCTTCGGTTTCAGGTTAAAATGTCTGATTCAGTAAACAACAATATTGAGAACCACGGAGAAAATGGTGTGGCTGTTCCATGTGTTGGTGAGCCGCCACAAAATCTTGAGAACGCGCGAGGACCGATCCCGGCGGACGAAATCTCATGCGACGCTCGACACGTCGAGATAAGCTCCCACACTAACAGGAGCATACACCAAGGCGACCAATAGGAAGCCCAAAAAATCCTGGCTCGGGAAGAACCGGAAATTAGCCTTCATGTATTTTTGAAATGTTGCAGGCACAACAGCTGGCTATTGCTCAGCTGCAAAATCACCAGAAGACTCCTAGCACGGTAGCACCGGGGACAGCTCCCCCGGCCGAACAGGTACCGGAGAGGTCAAGCAATAATGGGTAGATAGCCGATCCCGCCATTATAAAAAAGCTCGAGGACCTCACCAAAAGGATCGAATCGGGCGAGAAAATGATATCAGCCAACGACAAGAAGGTCGAGACCTACAACTCCAGGGTCGACCAAATCCCGCGCGCACCCCCAGTCTTTAAAGGTGTGGATTCGAAAAAGTTCGTGCAAAGGCTGTTCCCTGAGGAAGCGGCTCCGAAACTCATTCCAAAAAAGTTCAGAATGCCTGAACTCCCAAAATACGACGGGACCTCAGATCCCAATGAGCACGTTACTACCTACACGTGCGCAATGAAGGGCAATGACATAAAAGACGACGAGATCGAGTCCGTCTTACTAAAGAGGTTCAGGGAGACACTCTCGAAGGGGGCCATGATGTGGTATCACAACCTAGCTCCTAACTCCATAAACTCATTTGCCATGCTGGCAGACTCCTTCGTAAAGGCACATGCCGGTGCCATCAAAGTAGCAACGAGAAAATCTAACGTGTTCAAGATCAAGCAAAAAGAGAACGAGCTGTTGCGAGAATTTGTATCTCGCTTCCAAACGGAACGAATGGAACTACCTCCGGTCTCCGACGACTGGGCAGTGCAAGCCATCACTCAAGGCCTGAATGAGCGGAGCTTAGTGGCCTCGAGGCAGCTGAAAGAGAATCTGATCGAGTATCCTGTCGTAACCTGGTCGGACGTCCACAACCGATATCAGTCAAAGATCAGGGCCGAGGATGATCGACTAGGAGCCCCCTCGGGCTCAGTATACCCGATAAGGCTTCTGACGAAGGAGACAAAGCCAAATAAGGAAAGATATCAACCATACACTAAAGACAGGAGGAATGCCCCGAGGCGCAACCCACCTCGCAAGGATCGATTAATCAACCGAGGATAGAATCCTCGGGGACTCATTTACAGAACCGGATTCGATGGAAACACGGGGCCAATGGGGGCACTGCGCTTATCAGAATACAACTTCAACGTCGATGTGTCGGACATCGTGTTCGCTATCAGCAAAATCAGGGACGCCAAATGGCCCAGGCCTGTACAGCCGGATCCTTCACAAAGGAACTATAACTTAGTATGCGAGTTCCACAACATGCAGGGACACAGGACCGAAGATTGCCACCAGCTCCGAGAGGAAGTAGCCAGGCTACTCAATAAACGTCACCTCTGAGAATTCTTAAGCGACCGGGCCAAATATTAGTTCCGGGAAAGAGAGGCGGCCAAAAAGAACGAAGCAAACGTACCACAACATGTTATCCACATGATCTTGGGAGGCGTCGACGATCCCCAGGAGCCCGTGAGGAGAAAGACATAAATATCCATCACTAGAGAAAAGCGAAATCGGGAGTACATACCCGAGGATGCCCTCATGTTCAGCAAAGAGGACTCCGAGACCTTGTCTCAACCTCATAATGACGCACTGGTAATCTTTTTCTTTGTGAATACATTTCAAATAAAACGTGTACTCGTGGATCCAGGTAGCTCGGCCAACATTATCAGGTCGAGAGTAATAGAGCAGCTCGGACTGCTAGACCAAAGCGTGCTCGCCACTCGAGTCCTCAACGGATTCAACATGGCAAGTGAAACAACGAAAGGAGAAATCACCCTCCCAGTCAGCTTGGCCAGCACGACCCAAAATGTCAAATTTCCTGTCATCGAAGGAGACATAAGGTACAACGCCTTGTTCGGACGGCCATGGATACACTGCATGAGAGCAGTGCCATCCACCCTCCACCAAATGATGAAATTCCTAACAAAAACGGGATTAAAACCGTCTACGGGGAACAGCACGCGGCAAGAGAAATGTTTGCGGTGCACGACGTGGCACTGACACCAATATCTGCACTCTCGAAAGAACCAAAGAGCAAGCAAACTACATCATCGGCTAAGCCCGATTAAACATAGCAAAGGACCGCTGCGCCCTCATAACCAGACCTCGGAACATCGCCGGCGCATCCCACGCTAAGGTATAACCATCTCCCTTTTCATTTTATATTTCATAACTAACCCTCATGCAGGCACCCGATTAAAACAACTAGAGCTCTTCCCAGCCCAAAGGCCTTAGGTTTCGAAAGCATGCGTTGTACTCTTTTCCTCCGACTGGGTTTTANGCTCTTCCGATCTGGTTTTACCGTCAGGGTTTTTAATGAGGCAACATCTATATGCTACCTAAGGAAGATCCAAACAAATGTCCGAGGCTTCTTTTGCAATCAACCTCGAATACTGGAGGGAATCCCCCCGGAGGATCATCCCCTTGAAAAAGCCAAAATACAGCAAATGGGGCCTTGATAGGAAAATGATGTACCGGGCCAAACGGTCGAATGAGCCGTGCCCGTATAGCCGGGCCCCCGATGGCGGAGACATATGTACTTGTATCAAGTAATCGAAGAATACCTTTATCGAAGCATCCCATACTCCAAAGGAAACTCTGCATTTTCGTAAGAACAATTCCTCCATCAAAACGTCCCGAGCACCCGGGGACTGGCGTCGACAATTCAGCACCTGAGCGACCTCCGGGTCAGGACTCCAGACTCATAAGCCCTCAACGAGGCAATATGAAAATCATGAAACATCTCCAAGGCCGAAAGTGCCCCAAATACTCGGGGACTGGCGTCAAAACCTCAAAAATGCACGACCTCAGGGTCGGGATCTCCAAATTTGTAAGCCCTCAACGAGGCAATACGAAATTTACAAGTGACGGCTTCCGAGCCGAAGTACCCTCGATGACTCGAGGACTGTCGCCAATCGCCACTCATTAAAAAACCCGAGGCCATAAGACCCCGAGTGGGCAGACTCGGTCTCGTAAGACCTACTTAAGGAAACTACAATATCTGTAAGACCTCAAGCAAGGCATGAATCACACTTGTACCGAGTATCGACAAAACTGTAAGACCTCCAGCCAGGCATGAATCATACTTGTACCAAGTATCAACAAAACTTTAAGACCTCAAAGGCATGAAAATTTTGTATGACCTTACTATAGGCATAAACTCGATCCCGAAGTTTAGGTTATATATCGAACTTGTAAGATCCTGGAAAAGGCATACCCTCGATATAGACACCTAAACTACTACACTCAGGACCAAAAATGGCTCCGCCCAAACACAAATGACTACGGTCATACAGCTGTACCAGCCAAACTAACGCAACTCGGGGACGCCCGACCGTCGTTACAATTCATAGGCCATTACTTCGAAAAGAACCGGATAAACAGGCTACCCTCGACATAGGCAAAAAGAGCTTCGACCATGTCAGCTCCAACTCACAGGCTTCGAGCTACTCAGCCTCCGAGCCAAACCTCCCGAGGTGCTCAAACATCGGCGCAAACGACTTGAAATCGAGGTTCTTCTCGAACTGAGGATGGGTTAGGCAAAATCATTTCAAAAGTCCTTAACGAGAGGAAAATAAAGCCAATAAAAGGTCGCTTCGACCCAAAGCGTAAGAGCCATTGTAAGGTCGCTTCGACCCAAAGCGTAAGAGCCATTGTCGCCAGCTTACATTAAAAGGTCGCTTCGACCCAAAGCGTAAGAGCCATTCTCGCCAGCTTACATTAAAAGGATGCTTCGACCCAAAGCGTAAGAGCCATTATCTCCTGCTTACATTAAAAGGCCGCATCGGCCCAAAGCGTAAGAGCCATTGTCGCTAGCTCACACAAACATGAAAACTTGAGGGTCAAATGAGCTCGAGTCGTAACCCGATTCGAAGACAGAACCCAAAATAGTTAACTACATATGCCTCAAGGCAAAGCGTAAGAGCCATTGTCTCCAGCCTAACGAGCCTCAGGGCCACACACATAAAAGATTGCTTCGATCAAAAGCGTAAGAGCCATTGTCGCCCGCCTAACGAGCCCGAAGGCCACACACATAAAAGATCGCTTCGATCAAAGGCGTAAGAGCCATTATCGCCAGCCCATGCAAACATAAAAGCTTGAGGGCCAAACAAGCTCGAGTCGAAACCCGACTCAGAGGCTAAACCCAAAACAGTTGAGCAAAAGCATAAGAGCTCGAATGCCAGCTTATACTGAAGGTCACATCGACCGAGCGCGTAAGGGCCCCCAGGCCAGCCTAATGAGCCCCAGGGCCATATCACAAATCTAAGGATTCTCACCGACTCTGAGACCAGTTCGCCTAGCCAAATGCGAGACAGAATGGGGTACAGAAGAAGTAAAGCCACAAAGTTTTTCTTTTATACACATACCCGAAAAAGCACATTCTCCATCTACAAATATGCTTTGGAAATGCTACGTACAAAATGGCAAAATCTACGTCCTACCCCTGGGAGCTATGGCCTACCAGCCTCATCTTCACTCTCCTCGGCGTCGGATAGGATTAATCGAGCATCACGCTCGTCCGCCCTCGCTCGCGCCAACTCTTCTGAGAGGACAAAATCCCTAGCATGGATCTCCCCGAGAATCTTTCTTCGTGACTTGCAACGAGCATATTCTTTGATCCTCTCTTCACGATCGAGGACCCTCTTCAACTCGGCTTGAGCATCGGTAGCGTCCTTCAAATAAACCGCCATCTCCTGATCAGCCTTAGTTCGGCTCAGTACTACTCCGGTCTGGGCATCGACGATCTCAGCCCTGACCTTCGAAAGCTCGGATTCGAGCTTCGCGATCATATCCACTTGAACTAAAGCATTATCACGAGCTAAGCAGAGTTGAACCTCGAAGGCAGGAACTTTAGCCAAGGCATTCTTCTCCTCTGAAGCCTGAGCCTCCACCCGAGCTCTTAGCTCGTCACAGTCATTCTTGACTCGGTCAGCTTCGTTCCGATGACGCTCCAGGGCCTCCGTCTTTTTCTGCAACTGGGATAAATGAAGTGTTAGCCTCAGATGCTAAAAGGCAGAACGCGTACGCACCCGGGACGGAGGATTACCTGCTCCATCAAGTAGCTCTTGTAATTCGAGCTCCGGCATGCCTTATACCGCAAGTGTGCCAGCTCGACTTCCTTTTCCTCGCAAAGGAGCCTAAGGGATCTACCCTCATCCAGAGCTTTTCGGAGCCTAGCTCCATGACAAAGTAGTCAGACCTAAGCCTGTCAATGGCCTGCAGAAGAAAACTCGATAAGGAAAGAAAGACGTGGGATTCAAAACGCCTGTATCGAAACTCATCACGAATTGAAGCCGACGGACTTCCTCGAAGGCCGAGGGCAAATATGTTAATCTAGTCCCCCCTGCCCTGGAAGAAGCAACTCCAGTCGAGGCACGGTTGCTCGAAGAAACCACCTTTCCAGAACCAGGAACTTCGGGCGCGGCAGGCTCAGATGTTGTTTCCGTCTCGAAATTCCGGCCCCATTTCACCTTACTCTGAGTGCCATCGCCCTGTGAATGCATATCCCGCTTATTTCTGCCATTCTTTAGCCCGGGAGCTGGCAACCCCTCCCCCTCGCCGGAGGAGCACGACCTCGCCTCAGGAGACTCTCCGATACCTACGGCAGCAAGATTAATACGCCGAAAGGAAAATGCCTCTCCAAATGAACAAAGGATAGGGAAAAAAGTAGTGCAAACACACACCGTGATGTTTTGCTTCCAATCTGCCTAGGGACACAGCTCGCCACCTACGATCGTCACAAGTCGAGTGGGTCGCCAACTTCCGGACCCAACCAGGCAGATCAGGAACTTCGCCTGGAACCCATGAAACCGCTACAGAAAAGGAAAAAACACCGTTACAGAACTAGCCTTCGCCATAAAAAAAATCTGAGAAGGCTCGGGATATACCACTTACGTGTATAGTTCCATTCCTCGGGGAATGGTATAAGTTCCACAGGGATAACGTCAACTATCCGAACCCGGACGAACCGACTCATCAACCCCCGATCTCCATCTTCTTCATCATCAATGACGAAGGGCGTGGTCGACCGACATCGCAAGGTTAGCAGACCTCGATGGTGAAAAGGCTGATACAGCCTGATGAGATGACTTAGCGTAAATTTGAGCCCCGCTTTCTCCGCAAAGAACCTCATCATCAACACTACTCGCCAAAACGACGGATGTATCTGCGCCAAGGTAACCCGATACTTCAAACAGAAGTCGAGCACAACCCTATCGAGGGGGCCTAGTGTGAAAGGATACGTATACAAGTTCAAGAATCCATCAACATGATCCGAGATGCCCTCATCCAGGGAAAGAGTCTGTAACACTACTCTCTCCCCCCATCCGCAGTCTCTCCTGACTAACTCAAGGTGCCCCTCTCCTATCGAAGAAATAATCTTCAAGGAAGACTCTCTTTGATCCTGAGCATCGAGAGCGGAACTCTCCCCTCTCGGCCGAACAGGCCTTGATGTAATAGTCATAGCTATGATAAGACTAGAAGAACTGAAGCACGAACCTGCACAAATACTTTAACGCTAAAGGTAATGGAGGGCTCAACGCCGAAACAGGAGGATAACTATCTAAAATGGGGAGACCCCTAAAGGAGTGGAAGCGACCCAGTATATATATTTATATATATATATATATAAAAAAAAAAAATGGCATCGTCGCCAATCCCGAGATGGTACCCGACCTCGCAGATCTCCATCAAAAAGAAGTTAGACTTTAAGAAGCCAACGGCATCATCTCCAATCCCGAGGTGGTACCCGACCTCGAGGATCTCCATAAAAAAGAAGCCAGGCTTTAAGAAGCCAACGGCATCATCTCCAATCCCGAGGTGGTACCCGACCTTGAGGATCTCCATCAAAAAGAAGCCAGGCTTTAAGAAGCCAACGGCATCATCTCCAGTCTCGAGGTAGTACCCGACCTCGAGGACCTCCATCAAAAAGAAGTTAGACTCCAGGAAGAATTTAGCACCATTGCAGGATTCAAGATGGCACCCTGCATCGAAGGCTCCTCTCAAGAAGAAATATAAGCACTTCGAGCTCCGACCATAAGGGTTCGGCACTCAGGATATCGCCTAAATTCGGGCAACCCCTCATCCGGGACCTATCTACAACGTCTTAGAGGTTATCTACATCAAAGTCAAAGCATGTTTCCAGGTGCCCAAAGTAAACCCTCATTCAGAGACCGCTCTCGAAGATTTCATGGCTTGAGGTATTATTTTCATATGATCCAAGGTAAAGGTCCCGACGGCCCGAGTCTATCGGACCAATTCAAGCTTGGTCCGAGGAACAACATAGGGTTCCGAGAGGTGCCATTTTTATCGACCGAAGGCCAGAAAGAATACTCGCACCCGAGTTAGATATCGACGATAGTCAACAGGGGCATACATTCAGAGTCTCCATAAATGTAAATGAATATGGCAAGCATCAAAGACGAAAGTCGAGAAAATATCTTTATATTCATAAACGTTCGGTTACAATAGCCCGCGAGGGGCCCTTACATATGATTACAAAAGCCTGCAAGGGATCCTTACACAGAAACAAAGAAGCAAAAGGGTATACATATAGTAAAAGCCTAAGGGCCCAATCTACCCTCGAGGGTGTACCTCAGTAGCAGCATCTTCGGGTATCATCTCCTCGGCTACACGTCCTCAAAGACAAATATCTTCCAAATGTCGTCCCCTTGGGAGTCTTATCTCGACCCTCAGAATGACATCTTCAAAAGGGAAGATATAGAAGGGGAAAGCGATGGAGAAGAGCGAAGTGACGAAGGAGAAGCCGGAAGGAGCGAAGAAGTGGCTGCGTGAAAAATCTGGCTAGTACGAACTTCGCCAGCACTATTATTGTAAAGCCACTTCTTGGGACGTTGCCCCGGCGCAGTATACAATAGCTGACAGATGGTATCACCCCACCCAGGGAAATCAAAGAGGGTGTAGTGAACCGGGCCGGGGCAGGAGGGTGAGCAGCCGAGTATAGTCCGAACACCCTCATGAGCAATGGTGTACAGTCCAAACACATTTCCCAGACGAAAGAGATCGGTCTCCCTGTCTCACCATCTCGGGACAACAACAACAATGAAACGGCAGAATCTCGCTCGACTGAGGGAAGTCCAGGAGGTAGGCCTTGGCACAACCGATAGAAGCGCCGCCATACGATCATTAGGCCATGGGCCTCAAACATGGCGAATGACAGGGGATAAGGACGGAAAGAAGAGAAGATAGGATAAATATGGGGAGTAACTTGGGTGGAAGGTTAATCCTAGAAAGCTCCCATTTATAGGAAGGACGATAGCGTAACCGACAGCATCATTATTGTCTTCGAAAGACGTAATGGCAGGCGCAGTTAATGCATCCTCGGGAGCTGAATCGGCAGTGGCATTATAGCTTTGATGAACGGAAAATCATAACACGTCGATTGACGCTGAAAAGACAAGTCTATGGGAATGCCCCGGTTATCGTGAAGGTTGGCATCATAAGTAGGATGTCGTCCATATGATGTCATCACGGGAAGTTCGAAGAATCGGGCGTCAAGGTCGTTTCTCATTTCCTCTCTAAGAAACGCGGTGGCTATCTGTATACGGCCAAATCGGAGGGTCCAATTTCTGGTCATTAAGGTACTTCGGAAGATCACCTCGAAGACTCGAGGTCGCAGAACCAGTTCGAAGGCTCGAGGCCGCGGCCGTGTATTTCTCCTCGAGGGTCGATGATACTCGACCCCACGATAGCATTGATCATGATAAGTTATAGAAATGGAAGGTTCCCTAGACACACAACTAGGCCTGACACGGCCTGGCAGGCTACTCTGAACCCAAATCAAGGCGTCAATCAGCCGTCCCATCTCCATACCTGTGTAACTAGTATATTTTTGTACTACACGGGGATTTCCCTCCTATATAAAGGGGATCCCTGCCATTATGTAAGGTATTGTTGCTCCAATTACTCTACACAAAGTATAGAAGAACATTCTCTTTTCTCTCTAACATACTATCTCGATATTGTTGCCTTTGTTATTATCTTCATACTTGTTCTTCATTTACTTCTTATCATTGGCTATGAAGAGCCTTCACTGATTGTTTCATAACTTTTAGCCCTTCCCTGATTACCCTTAATAGCTCGAGCCCGAGCCCAGGGGTCAACCTCGAGACCCTGTATCGGTCAACCCGAGGCCCCGATTGGCTAGCTCATCGGTTTGATTATAACTCTATTTTAGCTCGCATCTCGTATCTAACTTCATACATATAGCATCATCTGCTTAAACAACTAGCATAAAAATAAATCACGTATTTTTAGAGTCCCATCAACAAATTTAGTTGTTATTACCAGTTTCACGGTAAAGACTCACTTAAAAGACATGCCTATAGGAGCTAAAACTAGTTTCAATCGCTAATTGTAGAAATCATGCCTATAGGATAATCCCACTTGCTTTAAGTGCTAAAATTGAACTTTCAACATTGTTTCATTGCCATTATTAGAAAGCATGCCTATAGGAGCATATTAATTAATTCTGAATGTCTCTCATGGTTATCACTGCCAACTACTGCACCTAGATATCATGTCTATAGGCTTAAACACTTATAATCTGTAATTTTAGTAATCAGTACGCAATACTAGATTCCCTAAAAAGTTATTATTCGAAAAGCATGCCTCTAAAATAGCACCTTGCATCTGAAACTGCCTGCATGTTTGAATTCCAAAGTCACATAGAAATCATGTCTATAAGGCTTAATAACTTTAACTCATCTCAATTCTAAAACTGTCAAACGCCTAATTTGTTTTCGTGCATTTGTTGTCTAAGTGTGGAGGCTAACATGAGCCCTTATTTGCTTTTACATGAAGTCCAACTTGTTTTGTATGTCGCCTAGTTTTCTCATTTTTGTGCAACCTAAGTTAAGTCTAGAACCCTACCCCCCCCCCACCACACACACACCAAAATAGAGGTCCAAACGCCTCTTGGACCATAGGCATGGAACGGGTAGTGCACGCATAAGGTACGGCTTAGAGTCAATTAGTGCGTCTTAGGTAACAACTTAAAGATAGTAATCGGGTAGCAGGAGATGATATTATGTGCCCGCTGAATAATACGAGTAACGCCCCATCTCGAGGGAGTTACGAAGTATTATTTATGTTGCACGGGGTGATCCTTAGGCTAAAAAACTTAGGACCCCCCTCCCATCTTGTATTAAACTCAATTATTTTGTTTATTGGTAGATTTTTTATAATAATCACAACTTCTTGTCTTTCCCTCTTATTTTGGACTAATTCATATAATTTGAGTTCGGCCGGGACCCACAGTTGTGGACCTCGAAGAGTGCCTAACACCTTATCTTCGAGGTAATTTGAGCCCTTACCCGATCTTTGGTGACGCAAACTGGTTAAACCAGAGTTATTTGCAAATAGGTGCCCTAACGCACCTCAAACCCGTTAGGTGGCGACTCTCTCTTTTAACACCTTCCTTAAAACAGTTGTCAATGTCGAAACCCGCTTTCGCGAGAAAATGGGGCACGACAGCACCAGCCTTTCGCTTCACTGATTTTCTTACACTCTTTCCTTTGTCTACAGATTTCTTGAAAACCATCTCAGCAGACTCCTCAGCCACTCTTTGACCAGACCCCTCAATCACTCTCTCACTAGATTTCTCAGCTACTTTCTCACCAGATTTTTCACCCTCAACCTTGCTCAAATCTATTTCACTCACAGACGACTTCCATTTGGACTTGGGAACAATAAGTTTCTTTGAGGACTTAAGAACCAAGGAACCAGGTTCCTGTTCTACCTCATCATCAACATCAACAACTAGTGCATGAGGCACTACCTTCTCATTTATAACCTTTCCATCTTTCACCAATCTCCTCTTCTTCTTTTCATTTTTGTTTTTCCTTAAAACTGACTCAAGTTCATCCTTCTCCTGCAACGTTATGATAGGTCTCTTAGAAGTTGACCCCTGGGGAGTTGCCTTTCTACTCCTGGCACTAATGAAACATGCAAGAGCCACATTATCATAATCTTCTTCACTACCCTCATTCTCTTCCTTAGATAGAGATCTCATTTCAGGAGCAAGGATTGATAATGGCTCAGCATAGAAATGAGTAGACGGAGCGAGATCAGTACTGACCTGGGGTTCTTGTGGAAAACCAGGGGTTTTATCCCAAGTAGAAGAAGAGGGCTCCTCTTGGGCAGAGGGATCAGGTCCCTCAGTTGGGTCCCAAGTAGTACTGTCCAGTGCCAAGGTTTCTAAAGGCACCAGTTCCCTACCCTCTCCTTGTGTACCAGCATCTTCCCCCTGAGATCCATTTGTTTCAGACATACCCTCATAGCCCCCAACTAGACTTCCCTCAGCAGCTATTGATAACATATTTTCTATAGCCTCTTGTTCGTGCAACTCCAAAGTAAACTCAGAAGGCATAGAAAAAGCAATATCTGTGGAATCGACAGTATTTAAATCAATGCCTGGGTAGATATCGCAGATTTTTCTTCCACTAATGGACTAGAAATTTTCTTATTTTCTTCTTCCTCTACTGTATCTTCTTCGACCATTTCTTTAGGCGAGACAAAAGGAGAGGTCACAGCCACAAATTTCTTGGGAGTCGAGGTTTTGCGACTCTGATGAGAACTAGTACTCGACTGGGTTGGAGAAGTAGGTGGTTGTGACTCTAACTCAGGGTTTGGACTAATCAAAATAGGGAGTGTAAGCTCTATCACTGGTGCTTCAACGGGTGAAGACACAGTGGGGACGATGCTTGGAACATTTTGGGTTTCCTGATTTTCAGACATGGTGGAGTGTAGTGAGTTGAAGAAAAAAGTGTTTGGTTTGAAGTTTGAAAAGAGGAACTCTTTATTTTTTTATGTGAACAGATATGAAAGTGACTGTGAGAGGATTTATTTAATAGGGGTGATGGACCGGTTAGGAATGGGTATCGATTTTGGGTAGTCGGGTCGCTCGTTATTACGATCAACAAATTTAATTGTTATTACCATTTTCACGGTAAACACTCACTTAAGAGACATGCCTATAGGAGCTAAAACCAGTTTCAATAGCTAATTGTAGAAATCATGCCTATAGGATAATCTCACTTGCTTTAAGTGCTAAAATTTAACTTTCAACATTGTTTCATTGCCACTATTAGAAAGCATACCTATAGGAGCAGATTAAGTAATTCTAAATGTCTCCCATGGTTATCACTGCCAACTAATGCACCTAGATATCATGTCTATAGGTTTAAGTACTTATAATCTGTAATTTTAGTAATCAGTATGCAATACTAGATTCTCTAAAAATATATAGTTATTCGGAAAGCCTGCCTCTAAAATAGCACCTTGCATCTGAAACTGCCTGCATGTTTGAATTCCAAAGTCACGTAGAAATCATGTCTATAAGGCTTAATAACTTTAACTCATCTCAATTCTGAAACATTCAAATGCCTAATTTGTTTGCGTTCATTTGTTGTCTAAGTGTGGAGGCTAACTTGAGCCCTTATTTGCTTTTACATAAGTCCAACTTGTTTTGTATGTCGCCTAGTTTTCTCATTTTTGAGCAACCTAAGTTAAGTCTAGAACCCCCCAAAATAGAGGTCCAAACAACTCCTAGACTATAGGCATGGGACGGGTAGTGCACGCATAAGGTACGGCTTACAATCAATTAGTTTGTCTAAGGTAACAACTTAAAGATAGTAATCGGGTAGCGGGAGATGATATTTTGTGCCCGCTGAATAATACGAGTAACACCCCATCTCGAGGGAGTTACGAAGTATTATTTATGTTACACAGGGTGATCCTTTGTAACGACCCGACCGGTCGTTTTGAGCTCTAGTGCGTCGCTCAGCAGTCTGGGCCATGAACAGCTTAGCTTCAGGTATGTCTCTATGCTCGTTCGAGGACGAATGAATGTTTAAGTGTAGGAGGATGTGAAGACCCGGCCGGTCGTCTTAAGAATTAACTCCCCGATCCCCTATTAACTATTTTCCCCAGGATTATTTCTGCTATTTGAATTGTCGGGACGTTCGGTTTTGAGTTTCGGAGAGTTTTGGGACGCTTAGTTCCCAAATGAGAGCTTAAGTGTTTGAAAGTTGACCGTAGTCGGAACAGTGTGAAGACGGCCTCGGAATGGAAATTTGAGGGTTCCGTTAGCTCCGTTAGGTGATTTTGGGTTTAGGGGCGCCGTCGGATTGTGTTATGGAGGTCCGTAGCTAATTTAGGCTTGAAATGCCGAAAGGTCGAATTTTGAAGTTTCCGGTTCGATAGTGAGTTTTTGATCCGAGGGTCGAAATGTAATTCCTAGATTTGCTGTAGTTCCGTTATGTCATTTGGGACGTGTGTGCAAAATTTTAGGTCATCGGACGAGGTTTGATAGACTTTTTGATCGAAAGCGTATTTAGAGAAATTTTGGAGTTCTTAGGCTTAATTCCAAGGTTAATTCGAGGTTTCGATGTTGTTTTAGGTGTTTTAAGGATTGGTACAAGTTTGGGTAGTGTTTTGTGACTTGTTGGTGCCTTTGGTTGAGGTCCCGGGGGGGCTCGGGGTGAATTCGGATGGTTAACGGAGGAAAATTTGGAGTTTAAGTTGCAGCTTCAGCTGCTGGTGCTGTCATAACCGCACCTGCGGTTTTGGAAATGCAGGTGCGGCGCCGCAAAAGCGGCTAAGCGGCCGCAGAAGCGAAATTTTGGCCATCTCTTCAGAAACCGCAGATGCGGTATATTTTCCGCAGAAGCGGGACCGCAGATGCGGTGTATTTTCCGCAGATGCGGGACCGCAGATGCAGTCCTAGGACCGCAGATGCAGAAGCTTCTGGGCATTATTTTAAAAGAGGTTCCGCGACTTGGGGGTTTATTTCCACCATTTCTAATTATTTTTGGAGCTCTTTGAAGGGGATAGAAGAAGGATTCGAGGGGAAACGCTTGGAGGTAAGATTCTTGGTCTTAAAACTCGTTTCTAATGTGAAATCTACCTAGTAAATCATGGAATTTAGACCAACAATTGAAGAATTAGGGCTTGGGATTTAAGAGACTTTAAATGAGAATTTGAGGGGTCAATTGAACTCCGATTTTTCTGTTTTGTTATACATAGACTCGTGAGAGTATGAGGATTCCAAAAATGTGAATTTTACCCGATTCCGAGACATGGGCCTGAGGGGCATTTTGGTCATTTTACCTAATTTCCTGTATTAGCTTAGAATTTAATTATAGAATCAGTTACTTGAAGTGTTTTTTACAATAAGCAATTGAATTGAATTGATTTGGGCCATTTGGAGTCGAGTACTCATGGCAAAGACGTGGTATCGTGTTGATTTTGAGCCGGTTCGAGGTAAGTGGCTTGTCTAACCTTGTGTGGGGGACCTTTTCCCCTTAGGATTGATATTGTGGTAATTGAAATGCCTCGTACATGAGGTGATGAGCGCGTACTTGTGCTAATTGTTGAAAATACGGTTTTTCATTAAAGATAGCCTTAAATTGTGTTCTTCCTTTTTCTTACTTACACTATTTGGAAATTAAACCTACTGTAGCCTGAGAAGCATGTCTACTTGTCTAAATTTCTCTATTTGCCTTAACTGCCTCAATTGTATTACGTGCACCATGCTAGGCTAGGATTACCTGCTTCACTTTGATATGAAGTTGATTGGATTGAATTCTTGTTGTTGCTGCATGTTTACTTTGGGACTACGGAACGGTATTCCAGGAGATCCCCCTGCACTTTTACTTTGGGACTACGGGACGGTATCCTGGTAGCTCCCCCTGTATGTTTACTTTGTGACTACGGAACAGTATTCTGGGAGATCCCCCTGCACTTTTACTTTGGGACTACGGGACGGTATCCCGAGAGCTCCCCTGTATGTTTACTTTGGGACTACAGAATTGCATTCCGGGAGATCCCCCTGCACATTTATGAGTTGGACTATGGGACTGCACCCGGGAGATCCACTAGACATGGTATTTATATTTGGGACTACAGGACGGTATCCTGGGAGATCCCCGGTTGTTATTTTGGAGCTGAGCTGTATTCTCTTACTGTGTTTCACTTGCCTCTGTGATAGTCGTTGATGTCCTTTATATCTTGTGTTACTTATTTACACTGTTTATTTCACACTGTTAACCCTTATATTTCATTTAACCTCAGTAGGGCCCTGACCTTCCTCGTCACTACCCAAGCGAGGTTAGGCTTGGCACTTATTGAGTACCGCTATGGTGTACTCATGCCCCTTCTGCGCATGTTTTTCATGTGCAGCTCCAGGTACTTTCGCTCAGTCTTATCATCCTTTAGGCGAGGCGCTTCTGCAGAGACTTCAAGGTATATCTTCCGTGTCCGCAGACCGAGGAGTCTCTTTCCATTCTTGTTGTTTAGTACTAGCCCTTCTGTATTTTTCAGTTCTTGTTAGACATTCTAGAGTTAGAGCTATGTAGTACTTCTTAGCTTGTGATTCATGGGTTTCCAGGTCTTGGATTTATGTGTTGGTTTTGAGCGTTAAATATGGTGTTTGCCGAGCGGCACATTTACACACTGGTTATTTCTTATTTCTGTTTTAAATTGTTTTACTTCCGCAAATTTTTGGTTTCTTTTCCGCAAATTAGGATTACCTAGTCGTAGAGACTAGGTGCCGTCACGATGGTTCACGGAGGGCGAACCGGGGTCATGACATCCTTTAAGCTAAAAAACTTAGGACCCCCTCCCATCTTGTATTAAACTCTATTATTTTGTTTATTGGTAGATTTTTTATAATAAGCACAACTTCTTGTCTTTCCCTTTTCTTTTGGACTAATTCATATAATTCGAGTTCGGTCGGGACCCACTGTTGTGGACCTCGAAGAGTGCCTAACACCTTCTCTTCGAGTTAATTTGAGCCCTTACCCGATCTTTGGTGACGCAAACTGGTTACACCAGAGTAATGACGACTCTCTCTTTTAACACCTTCCTTAAAAGAGTTGTCAATGTCGAAACCCACTTTCGCGAGAAAATGGGGCGCGACAGCATGGCGACTCTGCTGGGGATTATTTTAGGCTCTTACCATAGTAAACTTGGTCTATATGAATTAGTCTTCTCTGATAAACCTGTCATTATTTTTTTCTTTTACATGAATATCCCGCTCTCGTTTCCCTTTTTATTTCTACCTGTACACCCTTTTCTCCATTTTCCCTTTACTTGAGTTCGCATGCAAATCTCTGCTCAATTTGGTCATAACATGCATTTTTCTTTAGATATTTTTTATGAATTGCTACATCATGTCTCTCTCCACCCTCACTCCCTTGTTTACTTTATTACAATTTCCACATTATGCGAACTAACTTCTTCCTTGTTTTTCTTTCTTTTTATGTCTTTACGTTTCATTCAATACTGCATTTACTGTTTTTATCATGCAAAAATATTTGATAAAGTGTTGTTTTATCTTTGCATAAAGCATGCTCCACATCATATTCCACTAGTGCGTAATTAATACCATAGAGGCGCTTGATGAGTGTCCGCGCTCTTCCTAAATCACCCTTTAAATTTGGAAAGGCTTATTTGCGGTAAAACTAGTCGATCAGCGGTGCAGTCGACGGTTCCGTGCCTTTTCCTCAAGTTGTCCACTTGAGGGTACTGGTCTAGACTCTTCTAGAAACCCCCACTCTAATATTAACTGTGCATGAATCATGTCCAAACCTAGTATGGGTTAAAACGTTGTCCGCGTAATAACTCGCTAAGGCAAGCCTTGTCCAAAGTCTACCGGAATTTCCACAATCCCAATGGACACAATCACGATCTGTGCATTATTTGGAGAAAACATGCCAATATGTTGATCATTAATGTATAAATAGCCAAATCTGGAGGGGGAAATGGCTAACTCTATTTGTTTTGCAGAAATGAGGCACGAAGTCCCCAGGTTCGGCATGGTTCAAGATATCCCACCTTTGCTACTGGATTGGTGGGAAAATCTCGCACCAAGTGACAAAAACCATGTGAATAGAGTCCTCGGAAATTTACCCTTTATGTTAGACATTCAGCCAAACAATGCATTAATTGAGGCTGCCACCATGTTCTGGGATGAGAAGAGAGCCGTTTTCCATTTTGGTGACATAGAAATGACTCCCCTTTTAGAAGAAATAGGAGGTTTCGCTGGGCTCCCATGGGATAGCCCTGGTTTGTTGGTACCGAAAAACCGCACTTCTTGAGATTTCTTGAAAATGATGGGTTTCGGGAAAAATGATGATTTCGTGTGTCTGAAGAAGTCTTACATACCATTCGATTTCCTCTATGAGCGTTATGGGCACAGCAAGTCATACCATATTTACCATGATGAGTTTTCCATCACTTCTTTGGGTTGGACTCACTGCCGAGTTTTTGTATTCATTGTCTGTTTTCTGGGGATGCTGGTATTTCCAATACAAGGAGAAAGGATCCATACTCACCTAGCTATGGTCACTAAGGCTTTAATGGAGGGGATTGGGGGGCAAACTTACACTATTGTCCCTATGATTCTGGCTGATATGTACCGGGCTTTAGACCGTTGCAAAAAGGGGTATAGGCATTTCGAGTGTTGCAATCTGTTGCTGCATGTATGGTTGTTGGAACACCTTCAAAGAGGAGAATACCGTCAAGAACTTCCGCAACGACCATGGAATGACCACATATCCTATCACCATGTGAAGAGAATAACTTTTATCCTAAACAGGTCTGCACAACCGGAAAACGCTGTGAGCTGGGCACATTTCTTCAGCAATCTGACTGATGACAAGGTACATTGGATGTTCGAGTGGTTTCCTAGCATTGAATTCATCATCAGGTCGAGAGATACTCCTAATCTAGTGCTAATCGGATTGAGAGGGATCTATCTCTATGCTCCTATTAGGGTTATGAGGCAAGCTGGGAGAAAGCAGGTTATACCACGTGTTTCTAAAATGGTTCACTGCAAAGCAGACTTCCAGGGGAACGGCGTTCCATTCATGTTCGAGGCACAACACATGTGGCATCAAAAGATCATTGTGGAGAAAGATACCTTCGAGCCAGATCGGCATCATACTGGCCATGTGCACTTCTATCCATCATGGTTGGTAGATGATATATCGAGGGATGTCAAGCCAGAGATTAATCTAAAGAATAGGGTTGTAGACGACACTGCTAAAGCACAAGTAAAATACAGGATGTTGCGCAAAAGGGTTTTCGAGTCTAAATCCAGGCATTTGGAACAACATAAAGTGGACATGGAAGCAATCAACGAGTGGAAAGAAAATGCTACTAAATCAACAGAGAGGTTGGAATATTTAGAGCAGGGGTTGATGGAGTTTGAAGGGAAAATGAGAAAGAGGGTTGCAGGCTGTCAAAACATGGATGACAATAAAGGAGGGCTCCTAGCAAGGGCATATCTGTTGTTGGACTTGCGCGATCTGGGGAATCTGATCGATGGAGCAAAGAAGGCCGAGCATGGAGAAGGTCCCTCTGGGACAAAATAGAATAGGAATGATGTTTTACTTGCTTTCTAGACTCGTTTTAGACTTCAGTTGTGATAAGGCACATGCCATTAGTGACTCTTTATAATTATTGTCGTTTTAGTAGAGATTGGGTTCATTTATCATATTAATGGAATGACGCAGTTATTGGCATCGATTTTCTCCAAATGTATATGTCGTTTAGGCCTACCTCGGGCACAATGAGGTCCCCAAATTAGGATGCGGATTTATAATTCCGCAATATGTTTTTAAATACCACAAACATCCTTTTAATACTCCTTACTGACTTGTTTACCTTTTAGTTTTCTTCTTTTCTTTATTTGTTTATTCCCATCCCCTAAGGTTGGTTCGTGCACACTGGCATCATCAGCATATCATACCAGATCTAGAGGTCCTACACCTCCTCCTCCTCCAAGCGATCCTAAAATCAAGGGAAAAGCCAGAATGGATGATATGAGTGGTATCAGGAAAGACAACGCTACGGATGCAGAGAATGTCGAGACTTCGGATGGTCGGAGTACTCCTGTCGACGCCCCCTTTTTCTCGCGAAATTGGGTTTACGACATTCGGGCAGACAACTCTATTCCTTTTGGGAATTTGGGTTTGAGATTTAGAAGAGTCGCCACCTAATGATTAAAGTGCATTAGGACACTATGAAGGGGTTTGAGTTTGAAGAACCAGAGTTTGGGTAAGGGCTAGAAATTATCTCGAGGGGAAGGTGTTAGGCACCCCTCAAGATCCACTAGTGTGGTTCCCGGCCATGTTATATTGTGACTTCACATAATCAAGTAAACAATTAAGGGTTCGAATACACCATATTGCAAAGAAGTTGAAAAACTTTTGAAAGTAAGCAGGGAGAGCAGGAATTTATGGAAAAAAAAGATTTGAATAATTTTACAAGAAGAGATGAAAGCAAACAGAGGGAGAGGGGTCCTAGGTTTATGATTAATATGGATCATCCACGCAACACCAGGTAACCAATTATATGCGTGGTGTTATCTCGTGATCATCATCTCCATATTTCCTTCCCACCCCGTAAAGGTTATTAAATGCGTGAGTTGGTCACGAATACATATTGTGTGCTATTACCCGTCCCGTCCTATAAGTCCTGGAGGGCATTTAGGACCACTATTCCTATGTGGTAAGGACTAAGCTGAACCCTTAGGTTTAAAGGCTAAAATGCTAAGCGACATACATAACAAATAGGACTGCACATAAGGGAACATACAAAGACAAATAAAGGCTCACAGATCCCTCCACAAGTGAACACATAATTAGCACGTCTCAAACACATTCAAGGTCTCAAAGATAGGAGTTTCTTTTTTTTACAAAAAGGAATAAGTAACAGCAGTTGAGTTAGTGAAAAGAACCATTAAAGCATGGTTTAAAAAAATAAAGTAGTGACAGTAGTTTAACGAGGTGCAGGACAAGTAAAATAGCACGATTCTGGGCAGAGGAAGGTAACCCAGTAGTTTGAAAACATAAGAAATCAGAAACTTAGCGAAAGTAAATCATTTCCAGATAGAGCAGGATTTCAAAAAAAACGAGTCAAAGCAGGAATGGAAGCAACATAGGTCGAGATAAAAAGAAGGCTGGTTACTGGTAACAACATGATTAATCGATTCTTATCAGGCCTAAAGTTTGCCTAGGCGTCCTACGCATTGCCTAATCATCTTAAAGAGTGAACATGCATATTTGATCCCTTTCTTTTTTTAGTTTCAAAAAGAGGTACGCAAACGGTTAATCGTACTTGTATTATTAGGTTAAGCATGCTAATCAGACATTTGTCAATTGCAACTCAGGCAGGTATGACACCTTAAGTAACAGGATGTCTAATGCACATAGGAGTTCCTAAAACATGATTTCTAAATGCCAATGAGAATGCAGTAACAATTATTCGCTTATTACAATTATTGCTCGTTATTAACTGATCATGATTGCAAGATGAACATGATAACAGGCTGAAAGTAAAGAACCTAAAGCAGGATCTCTAGTGAATGAGATGCATGTCCTATACAGGTTATCTATTGCGCAGATAAGTAAATAAAATCCTATAAGCATGTTTTCTACCCATTATTTAAGCTAAGCATGCATAACCCCCCCCCCCCCCCGATTCACTATTCAGCCCCCAATCGTTCGTTTACAGATTATTACTAACCCATAGTATCTGAATTACAATAATAAAGAACAAAAAATAAGAAGTTATTCTATAGGGGGCCTTCAATCAGGCCCATTCTTCCAACCTTACTCCTTTCGAGTTTCACAGCCTTTGCCATGGTCTGGGTGCGGCAAAGCTCCCTGGGGTTCCATTGGATCCCTGGCCAATACCAGCACCCAAACACTTAATAGAATGTAGGACAGGTGCAGTGTGGGATTACCAGCCTTGTGTGTCAAAGTTCAGTGGGTACTTAGAGGCACCCAAAGCAATGCTCACAGAAAGGGGGTAGAACCTATCTTCTAAGAGTAGTGTGAAGTGCAGGAAGGAGAGGAAAGTTAATAATTTAAAGTGTTTACACAGAGTTGGAGGGTTGCACACAAGGATAATGGGCAAAGGGGACAAATAGATCACATTAAACATCACCAAAGGATACAGAGACTTAATACAAACTTACTAAGCGTGGGTACACAAAATCAAAAGAGTTTAAAAAGACTTTAAAATGGTCAGATTTAGACATAAAAGTAAATAGTAACAGCATGTAGTCATAACAGGTAGGATTAGGAACAAGTAGTGATCATGAGCATACGAGTATCAACAGGCAAAACAGGAATCAATCACACGTTGCACAACAGAAGCGTAGGTAGAAAACAACTAGGAATAGAACACACTGAAGTAATAATGACCACATTGGTTTGGAGCATGGAATTTAATCAGAACATACCAGTAAGAAGAGAACAACAGCGGAATGCAAGAGCCAAGTATAAGCACAAGATTAGCCTTAGCTTTTCAACTGGCTAATGACAGTCAGGAACAGGAAGCAACAACAACACAAGAGAGAAAAGGATAGAAATAGCACGAGAGAGAGCACTGTGATTGATAGTACTGAATACGAGTAAACAAACAAGATAGCAGTCCCTAATTAAGAAACTGGCATCAATCATAATCCAATCAGTACATGGACTCCCCTTTAATTAAGGAGTCAGAGTCAAACGGTAATAAGCAATCATTTAAAAGGAAAGAAATCACAAAGCATGGTATGATCACATATGGAAACAGAATAGCATAAAGTATACAATAGAGACTAGGTACATGATACTCTAATTAGGGAAATAGGTCAGGCAAATCAATCAGCATATTTGTGCACCCATATAGGGCAAAATACCATTTTAATTCCGGAAAATAGTTTTCAGAATAATGAACGAGGTTGAAAACCTAGGAAACCAGTATTGATCGGGGAATGTATCCCACAAATAAAGGAAGCAATTCGAAATCAGTACCAAACCATAAGGAAAATATGCAGAATCACAATATAAGGCAAGTATCACAGTCCCGAAGAGGGTTTGCAAGAATCAGTATAAAATCACCATGTAAACAATCAGAGAAACCATAAGCGAAGGACACAGAATGGTAGGGGGATGAAACACTAGCAACAAAATTAGAGCAAAGAGCACGGAACTCAGAGAAGATACCAGAAGAACCCACAAACGAGCAAATAATACAAACACAAACATATAAAGCTAGGGTTTCATCAGACTTAAACAAACGTTTAGAAATAGTACTGAGAATCACGAATTAGTACTCAAAAAATCAAAAATAAAGTGATTAAAAAAAAGGGGTTCAGAAACCCTAGTTTCAAAAAGGGAACAAAAACGCTTAAAACTTGGGCCATCGTAAGGATCGAGTAGAGAGTAGTGCAAAACATAAAGGCGTGAGTTAAAAATCGTTAAAAAAATACAGGGATTCAAGAGGCTTGGGTCAAGATTAGAGTTTCATAAGAAACCAATGAGAAGTAAGAGAAACCTGGCTGTGAAACTCAAGGATAATGGTGTTTATAGCACCATCAAACCAAAAAACCGTCGGAGAAAGGCCGGAAACAAACTCGTGCAAAGCTTCAGTGACCTTCTTTTATGGTGGAGACTCATGGGGTCTCAGAGATGGAGGGAACCGGCGAGATAAGGCTTCAAGGCGGCTGGTGGTTGAAAGAGCTGAGGCTAGAGGTGGCCGGAGAGAGGGTGAAGGCCATCGGAGATGAACCAGAAGGTTCTAGAGAGAAGGAGGAGAGGAAGAGACAAAGAGAGAGAGACTGGTCTCGAAAAATGAGGGGTCAAGGGGGGGTAGATTAGAAATTAATTAAGGTAGAGGATCTGGGTCGTTGATCTTATTTGATCAACGACTCGGATTAGTTCGGAGCTGGGCCGGGTTGGTTTATATATTGGGCTGGGGCGGATTTGGTTGGGTATTGGGTCAATTGGGTCTAATTAAATCTGATAGGGGTGGGGTTAAATTGGGCTAAAATTGAAACAATAAAGGGCTATGTGTTAAATAGCCAATTTCCCTCTTTTATTTTATATAAAAATAGTAAAAATGATTAAAAACAAATTAAAGGTACTGAACTAATTAATAACGTATAAATATTAATCTAAAAATACTGGAAATGATTTTACAATTATAAGATGCTGTTAATTGTAATATAGGCTATAATTGCAATTTATGCAATTTAACTTAGAAAATACCAAACAAATTTGTAAAAATATGCAAAAAAATCACATTAATTATATCTTGGTGTAAATATGAGAATGAAAAAAAATGATTGGGAATAACTGTTGGATTTCGTACTGCTAAGATAGACAAGAAATCGATTTTAAAAATCTTAGAAATTAGGAAAAAAAATACCAAAACTCTTGGGCATGCTTATATGCGCATACACATGCTATTTTGAGGATATTTTGAGTATATAAAAAATACACGGGGAAAAATTGGGTATCAACAGCTGCCCCTCTTTACCCGAGAAGGATGAAAGAGTTGTCGGGTAAAGATATGATGGCCAATTTTGACCGAAAGAAATGATTCGAAAAGTTCTGACCGAGCTCTGGTTCCTGAGGTGCCTACATATCCCTGGTCTTACAGGAATCAGACCATATGTAGTTCAGGGCCCCCCGACGGAACATGCCGATGGAGATTTTCCCAAGAACGGACGAGATATTTGGATTGGGGTAGCATTGTTACGGGTTTAACAGAGCTGCGGAAACTAGAGCGAGATCGCTCCTGCTGACACAGTTGTTGCTAGCCGGTTTACCTTCAAATAATAACACGAGTGCACGTGTTGTGCATATATTTTAAACATGACGCAAGTTCCCGTTGGACCATGAATGTTGTCTTTGGACGGTTAGGATGACGTCCTCGGACCATGGTGTCCTGGGCCATGAAACATTTAATAAGGATTTGTGGGCTATGAAATGGTGTTCTCGGGATATGAGGATGATGCCTCCGAACAATGATGCCTTTGAATAATGATATGCAAGAGATAAAAGTAGGGTCCTCAGGCCATGGCATGGCGTTCTCGAGCTATAAAAATGGTGCCTCCGAACAATGACGCCTTTGGATAACTTGGCGATCTTTCAGCCCATGAAATGCGGGGTTTGGCGATCTTTCAGCCGATGCAAGACTTAAATAATAAAAAATGGCGATATTCCAGCCGATGTAAAGTGTAAATACAAATGGCGATTTTTCAGCCGATGCAAGATTTAAATGAAGTGGCGATATTTCAGCCGATGTAAAGACTTAAAATAATAAAAAAAAATTGGCGATATTTCAGCCGATGCTAAGTGTAAAATATGAGTGGCGATCTTTCAGTCGATGCGAGATTTAAATGAAGTGGCGATATTTCAGCCGATGCGAGATTTAAACGAAGTGGCGATATTTCAGTCGATGTAAAGACTTAAATAAAAATGGCGATATTTCAACCGATGTAAAGACTTAAATAAAAAAAATGGCAATTTTTCAGCCGATGCAAGATTTAAATGAAGTGGCGATATTTCACCCGATGCGAGATTTAAACGAAGTGGCGATATTTCAGCCGATGTAAAGACTTAAATAAAAAATGGCAATATTTCAGTCGATGTAAAGACTTAAATAAAAAATTGGCGATATTTCAGCCGGTGCTAAGTGTAAATATAAATGGCGATTTTTCAGCCGATGCAAGAGAGATAAAGTGGCGATGTTTCGGCCCTGCACGACGGAGACAATGCTAAGTCTTGAAGGACAGAATAGTAGTCTTATGCAATGCATAGAAATGGAGACAATGCTTAGTCTCGGAAGGCAGATGGGTAGCCTTATGCAATGCAGAGAAATGCAGATAGAGACAATGCTTAGTCTCGGAAGGTAGAAAGGTAGCCTTATGCAATGCAAAGAAATGCAGATGGAGACAATGCTTAGTCTAGGAAGGCAGAAAGGTAGCCTTATGCAATGCAGAGAAATGCAGATGGAGACAATGCTTAGTCTCGGAAGGCAGAAAGGTAGCCTTATGCAATGCAGAGAAATGCAGATGGAGACAATGCTTAGTCTCGGAAGGCAGAAAGGTAGCCTTATGCAATGCAAGAAACGTAAAAGGCAAGTAATGGTAAAATCTCTTAGCTGATAGCTTTATAGCTGATAGTCGATTGCTATATTGTGGCTGCTGGGGATGTCGTGTATGGGTAGCAATTGTAAATAGGTGATGATTCTGAGAGTTGTATTTCCGAGAAGTATGAGTGCATAGATATATCTGATGATGTTACGACTTGAGTGCCTGCATCCAAAGAAAAATCGTGAGTTCCGTAAAAGAGGGGAAGGGTTAGTCCGTCTTCTCGTGGACTTTGCTCGTCCTGCTTGGCGTTGTGTATCATTGGGGTAGCGTCGCTAAACAAAGCAAATTTGATAATAGTCATGCATGATTTAGTAAAAAAATGTAACGTAAATACATAATCGAACATAGTTTTCTTTTAAATGAACCGACGACTGCGACGCGGTTCAAGACATTGCAACCTCTCTCGCTCCGGAATTTTGAGGGTCCTCCTCAAAATTCTGCCCCAGTTTACTAGGCTGGTGCTTCAGACGGCTGCGTGCGATGAATGGCTGAAGATTGACTTCGGAATTTTGAGGGTCCTCCTCAAAATTCTGCCCCAGTTTCCAATGGCGGGGGAAATGAAAATTTTATTGAATCGTGACCGAACCCGTAAGGCTGCCTACGTATCCCCTCTTAAACAGAAATCAAGTCAGGCGTAGTTCAAATTACATCACAAAGAAATCATAATGGTTACACATAGTATCGCTTTACTGCATCTGAATTGATCGGCTTTGGCCAAACTTCTCCGTCCATTTCTGCAAGTATGAGGGCTCCTCTGGTTAGAACCCGGTGAACCATGTACGGACCTTGCCAGTTGGGAGAGAATTTCCCTTTGGCTGCGTCTTGATGCGGAAATATTTTCTTCAACACCAGCTGTCCTGGTGTAAACTGTCTTGGCTTGACTCTTTTGTTGAAGGCTCTGGACATTCTGTTCTAATACAATTGACCATGGCAAACTGCGTTCATCCTTTTTCCTTCTATAAGAGCTAGCTGCTCGTAGCGACTTTTCACCCATTCTGCGTCGTCAAGTTCCGCTTCCTGCATAATCCTCAAGGAGGGAATTTCAACCTCGGCGGGGATGACTGCTTCTGTACCATAAACCAACATATAGGGAGTTTCTCCGGTTGATGTGCGAACCATGGTGCGGTACCCCAATAGAGCAAATGATAGCTTCTCGTGCCATTGCTTATGTCTTTCTATCATTTTCCTCAGTATCTTCTTGATATTCTTGTTGGCCGCCTCTACAGCTCCATTCATCTGAGGTCTGTAGGCTGTAGAGTTCTTGTGTTTGATCCTGAATGTTTCACACATTGCTTTCATCAGATCACTGTTGAGATTGGAACCGTTGTCAGTAATGATCGACTCTGGGATGCCGAATCGACAAACGATACGGTCGCGAACAAAGTCTACCACGACTTTCTTAGTCACTGCCTTATATGACGCTGCTTCAACCCATTTGGTGAAATAATCAATTGCCACTAGAATGAACCTGTGCACGTTTGATGCGGCAGGCTCAATAGGTCCGATTACATCCATTCCCCAAGCGGTGAATGGCCATGGCGAGCTTGTTGCAGTAAGCTCGTTTGGAGGCACTTTTTTCATGTCTGCATGTATCTGAAAGCGATGGCACTTTCGGACGTACTGTATGCAGTCCGTTTCCATAGCTATCCAAAAATATCCCGCCCGGAGTATCTTCTTTGCTAGGACAAAACCATTCATATGTGGACCGCAGGTTCTTGCATGAACTTCTTCCAACAACCTGGATGCTTCCTTTGCTTCGACACACCTTAGTAATCCCAAATCGGGAGTCCTCCTGTACAAGACTCCCCCATTATGAAAGAAGTTGTTAGATAACCTCCGAAGTGTGCATTTCTGAGCAGCATTTGCAAGTTCCGGATATCCTCTTGTTGTCAAATACTCCTTGATGTCATGGAACCATGGTCTTCCGTCTTCTTCTTCCTCGACATGAGCACAATAAGCTGTTTGGTCATGAATCTTTATTGGAATAAGATCTATGAAGTGTTTATCTGGATGCTGAATCATAGACGATAGAGTAGCCAATGCGTCGGCAAACTCATTCTGGACTCTAGGGACATGCTGAAATTCTGTCTTTGTGAACCTCTTCCTCAACTCCTGTACATGATGCAGATAAGGGAGTATCTTGGAGTTCTTGGTTCCCCATTCTTCTCGGACATGATGTATGAGCAAATCTGAATCCCCAATCACTAGTAACTGCTGAATGTTCATATCAATGGCCAGCTTGAGCCCTAAGATGCAGGCTTCGTATTCGGCCATGTTGTTGGTGCACGGGAACCTGAGTTTGGCAGATACCGGATAATGCTGACCGGTTTCTGATACTAGGACTGCTCCTATACCAACTCCTTTGAAATTTGTTGCTCCGTCGAAAAACATTCTCCAACCATCATGGGATTCTGCAATATCTTCTCCTATGAAAGATACCTCTTCATCAGGAAAATACGTCTTTAGAGGCTCGTATTCTCCATCCACGGGATTCTCGGCGAGATGATCTGCCACTCGATCTCTTTATGTATCATGTCGTGGAAAATAGTAGTCATGGCCCTCATGTAGGTGGCCCTAGCATTCTTTAATCCGAACGGCATCATTTTGTAACAACACATTCCCCCACGGCGTAATGAAAGCCGTTTTCTCAGCGTCTTCCTCATCCATCCATATCTGATGATACCCGGTAAAACAATCAACGAACGACTGCAGCTCGTGTTTGGCGCAGTTGTCAATCAGGATATGTATATTCAGCAGGGGGAAGTCGTCTTTCGGACTGGTCCGGTTGAGATCCTGGTAGTCGACACAGACTCTAACCTTCCCATCCTTCTGCGGTACTGGCACAATGTTGGCTAACCATGTTGGGTACTCCACTACCCTGAGAACCTTGGCTTTGACTTGCTTGGTAACTTCTTCTTTGATTTTCAAACTCATGTCAGGTTTGAATTTTCTGAGCTTCTGCTTTACCGGCGGACATGTCGGATTTGTTGGTAGTTTGTGAGCTACAATAGATGTACTGAGACCAGTCATATCATCACACGACCAGGCAAATATGTCTTCATATTCCCTTAGAAATTCCGTGTACTCTTTCTTTTCCGATGGCGACAGATGAACACTGATGTGCGTTTCCTTGACATTCTCTGTATCCCCCAAGTTGACAAACTCAGTTTCGTCCAAGTTAGACTTAGGCCTATTCTCAAAATCCTCAACCTCTTTAACGACCTCTTCTGGTATATCATCCTCTTCTGAGTCTATGTCCGTTTGTTGCGTTGTCTCGTTGCATGTCACAATCGTCGGTTATCAAGATAAGAAATAGTAATGATGTGTAAATAAAGTAAACGATAAAAAATAACAAGAGCAAGATTTATAAGAAACTGAAATGCTTTAATAAATTTCATAATTGTTTTGAACATTGGAGCTCTTATTTTCAAACTAAAAATGCGGAAAGAAATCAACTAGCGAAAAGTAAAAGATAATGCATGGTGCTTTGTTCAGCCTTGCTACCCCGAAGATTTCCGGGCTCTGGTGGTTCTGATGGACCAATTGTCGAGGCGTGCTCCTCGGTTCACAGCTTGTATGGAAGGGCCTTCCTCCCCTTCCTCCTCAAAAATGACACAGCAGTCCATATTGTCGTCTTCCAAAAACAGATTCCTTATTGTCGCCGACGCTTCCTCTTCCTCCGACCCATATATGACATCGGCTGGCTGGAAAGTCTACTCCAAGCAAGGTATCGGATGCTCCAGTGGGTAGTAGGGACCGCACCATGGTGGCGACCAGTCGTTGAACTCCTCCCAAGTGTATTCATACCCCAAACCAAAAGTGGTGCCATGTTTCTTTAGCTTAATGGGTTTAGTGATTCCCTGGAGGTTTTTGCCAATTCCCTTGCCAGGCTCGTATCCACACCAATTCAGTATACTTTCAATCTTGTCATCCCACCATTTATCCTTGTCCACGGCATTGACTCGCTCAATGTGATGGTAAGTTTCTCCAACTATCTTCCTTCTTCCTCCTATTGCCGGGATGGTCTGGCGACTGTATATGGGATTGCTACCGTCGCCGTGAATAATCACCTCTTGGTGATTCCACTCAAATTTCACTGCCTGGTGTAGGGTTGATGCTACAGCTCCAACGGCATGGATCCAGGGCCGTCCCAATAGCAAGTTGTAAGATGCTGGGACGTCTATCACTTGAAAGTCAACGTCGAACCAAGTCGGTCCCATTTGTAGACACAAACTGATTTCCCCAATAGTGGACCTTTGGGATCCATCGAAAGCTTTGACATTGATGGCTCCATCCTTGATCTCATGCAGGCTCTTCCCCAATATTCTGAGAGTCACCAATGGACAAATATTGAGGCTAGACCCTCCGTCAACCAGAACTCTGGTGATGAAATAATCCTCGCATTGCACAGTGATGTGCAACGCCTTGTTGTGGCTCAGCCCTTCTGGTGGCAGCTCATCTTCGTGGAAAGTGATTTTGTGACTCTCCAACACTTGCCCTACCATGTTCGCCATTTCTCCTCCAGTTATGTTGTTGGGTACATATGCCTCACTCAGTATCTTCATCAAGGCATTCTTATGTGCATCGGAGCTTTGCAGCAGAGCTAGGATGGAGATCTGTGCCGGTGTTTTATTCAATTGATCAATGACTGAGTACTCCTTTGCTTGTATCTTCCTCCAGAGATCATCAGGTCCAGTTTCAATAGGCCGTCCAGGGGCCTGCTTACTTGATTCAGCTAAATGTTCCGGGGTATAAACCCTGCCGGTTCTGGTCATACCCTGTGCTGCAATTGCTACCCCAGATTTGGTTTTCCCTTTCCTTCTCGCCTCGACGGTGTAATCCCAAGGAATGGCCTTCGTATGTAAAGGTGCTATGATTGACATAGCCACAGGAATGGGTACCCTTGCTTTGGGAGGTAATACAGCAACTTCAAATGGTACAGGTGCCTTTGGGGATCCAAACTCGACCTCAATCGGTCCTGGCGCCTTTGCAGAAGAAGGTGCCTCGAACTCAAGTGGTATAGACATGTTCACTTCAGCATCTCCAGAAGGTTGGATCTGGACTATAATTGGATTAAGTATGACAGTTGGTTTCTTTGGCTCGCCGTCTTCAGCAATCAATCCGATCGATCCTTTGGGGTTCCAATCATCTTCTATCTCTATCATGTGAACGCCTCCGCCTTTGTGGTCGGGCAGGGGGTTGCTGCGAATGTTAGGAGCAGGTTCCTTCGCCACAATAATCTTGTTGTCGATTAAAGCCTGGATTTTATCCTTCAGAGAGCGACATTCATCAATGGTATGCCCCTTCATGCCGGAATGGTATGCACAGGTTTTGTTCGGGTTGACCCATTGGGAAGGATTTTCTGGAGTTATGGCAGGGATATGGGTGACGTAACCAGCGGCTTTGAGCCTTTCATACAGCTGGTCGATTGGTTCGGCGATGGCGGTGTATTGTTTGGGAGGTCTACGGTCGAAGCTAGGTTGTGGTCTAGGGAAGTTTTGGCGGGTGGGAGGTGATTGATAGTGAGAGGGCTGAGCATTATAGGCTTGGTAGACGGGTGCGGGTTGGGAATATCTTGATGAGGTAGGTTGATATGTGGGGGGTGGAGATGATGTGTAAGCAAGTGGTGGAGCTTGGTAAGTGGGCGAGGGTGCTTGGTAATTTGGGGTAGGTTGATATGTGAGAGGAGATATCGGGTAGGTTTGGTATTTTATTGGGGATTTCGTTTTTTGTGCAACCATCACGGCACTCACATCCCTTTTCTTGGATGCGCCGCCAGACTGTAGAACCTTGTTGGTGGCCTGCAATGCCTCAAAGTTGGTAACCATACCACTTTTAATTCCTTCCTCGATCCTCTCCCCTAGCTTGATGATGTCGGAAAATTTCTGGCCTTCAATTAGCATCAACCTTTCGTAGTACTGTGGGTCTTGAGCCCGAACGAAAAACCTGTTCATCTGTTCTTCTTCTAATGCCGTCCTGACCTTAGCAGTTTCTGATCTCCAACGAGTAGCATACTCGCGGAATGTCTCCGTGGGTTTCTTCTTTAAGTTCTGGATATAGAATACGTCTGGCGCATTTTCCGTATTGAATCTGAACCTGTCCATGAAATCGGACGCCATACCTACCCAATTCGTCCACTTCTTGGGGTCTTGGCTAATGTACCAAGATAGAGCATCCCCTTTCAAACTTCTCATGAAGAGCTTCATGCGAACCTTTTCATTCTTTCCTACTCCGACCAGCTTGTCGCAATATGTCCTTAAATGAACTTTGGGATCCCCGGTGCCATCGAACATCTCAAACTTGGGAGGTTTGTACCCCTCAGGAAGTTCGACATCTGGCTGAATGCAAAGGTCCTCATAATTCAGCCCCTCGATACCTTTGTTTCCTTCAACACCCTGGACTCGGCTAGTCAGCTTCTTGAGTTCTGCGGCCAGGTTCCTGATAAGAGAGTCTTTGTCATCAGACTCTGGTGTGCTTAAAATTAGTTGAGTATAGTGTGGTATGGTTTCCACATAGATAGGGGTGTTGTGGGGGTGATCATTTGTGGAGTTTAGTGGTTCAGGAATGAGTAGTGGGGTGTTGTTTGAAGTGTGACATGTGCTGCAGTGTTGATGGGGAGCGAGTTATTTCTGTGGTTTCGGGATGTTTTGTGGAGGTGTAGGATTTTGAGCATTGGGAAAGTTGACATCTGGGGTAGTAAGAGAAAATGACAAGTTTGCTGGTCCAGTTCTTCCTGAAACTTCAATATCTTCTGTTCAAGTTGGGAGGCACTTTCCTTGGAAACCTGAATACCCTGGGGAGCCTCTACCCATTCAACTGCGTTCTCCTTTCTGATGTTGTTCAAATCTTCCATTTTTTCCTTGTTCTTGTTTCTGATAGGACTCGGAGGAGGAGGAGGAGGAGGAGGTGGAGGGCCCTTGGATCTTGTGGAGTAAGAAGATGATGCCAGAGTGCACGAACTAACCTTTGGGGGAGGGGAATAAAACAAAAGTAAAAACAAAAAGGTAACAAGTTAGTGAGGATTATGAGAAGAAAACGTTGTAATACTTAAACACATAGTGCAAGAATATAAATCGTGTCCTAATTTGGGTGCCTCATTGTGCCTGAGGTAGGCCTAGCGACAAGTTGATTTGGAGAACTTATAATGCTAAATGCCTCATTTTATTGATAAAAATAAGACGAATCCCAAAATGACACTAAAATTGCAGGAAATAAAATGTCACTAATGGCCATCGGCCTTATTACATTTAAAGCAGAAAGAAAAGATCCTAACTACTTGGTCCCAGAAGGACCTTCCCCAGGTTGAATGCTCTCGTTGATCAAATCCTCCAGCTCGCGTAGGTTCACCAGTAAAAATGCCTTTGCCAGGCGTTCTCCTTCGTTTCCCTCAGCGTTCTGGCAATCAGTGACTCCTTTCCTCACTTTTCCTTCCTACTCCAGCAGACTATATTCCAGATATTCCAGCTTCTCACTAGCCTTGGTGACCCTCTCTTTCCATTCATTGATTTGGTCACTTGATGGGAGATTCCTCCACCAGGTCAGCAAGAGTGAGGGTATACTGACCATACCGAAGTCGGGGACTTTGTTCTCCATTTTCTGGAAAACAAAAGGGTTAAGACCATACCCCCCCACCGGACTCGACTATTTAAACCAATAATTAGCATTAAAGCATTTAGTTCTCCAAATAAATGCACAGAATATGGTGGCGTCCGTTTGGGTTTCAAGGAAACCCAGTGGACTTTGGACAAGGCTATCGTAAAGAGTCATTATGCGGACAACATAATTGACTCGACTAGGTTTGACAGCGATGCATGCACATTTGAACAGAGTAAGGTTTCTATGGGGTGTTAGATCGGTACCCTTGAGCGGACAACTCAAAAGGGAAAGGCACAAAACCGTCGACTGCACCGCTGATCGACTGGTTTTACCACAAATACGCCTTTGCCAAATTTAGGGAGTGTAATATCGGAAGGGCGCAACCACTCATTATAAGCGTTGCTATGGTATTTGTTTGGCACGAGTGGAATATGATGTTGAGGATGCAATTACAAGAATAAAACAAGTTGTCATGTATTTGCACGTTCATAAAGTAATGATTACAATAATTGCTCATAATTACAATAGTATTGAAGGAAAGTGGTAAAAGAAAGCATCAAAGAAAAAGAAACAAAAAGCCAAGTCAGTTTCGAAGTAGAAGAGAGATAAAGACGCTAAATAAAGGCAATAAAGAAAGAATAAAGTCACAAATAACATGAAATGGTAAAAGCCTAAAGAATCCCCAGCAGAGTTGCCATGATGTCGACGCCCCCTTTTTCTCGCGAAATCGGGTTTACGACATTCGGGCGGACAACTCTATTCCTTTTGGGAATTTGGGTTTGAGATTTAGAAGAGTCGCCACCTAAGGATTAAAGTGCATTAGGACACTAGGAAGGGGTTTGAGTTTGAAGAACCAGAGTTTGGGTAAGGGCTAGAAATTATCTCGAGGGGAAGGTGTTAGGCACCCCTCAAGATCCACTAGTGTGGTTCCCGGCCATGTTATATTGTGACTTCACATAATCAAGTAAACAATTAAGGGTTCGAATATACCATATTGCAAATAAGTTGAAATTTTTTTGAAAGTAAGCAGGGAGAGCAGGAATTTATGGAAAAAAAAAGATTTGAATAGTTTTACAAGAAGAGATGAAAGCAAACAGAGGGAGAGGGGTCCTAGGTTTATGATTAATATGGATCATCCACGCAACACCCGGTAACCAATTATACGCGTGGTGTTATCACGTGATCATTGTCACGACCCTAGTTCATCAACTGTGAACATGTCATGACGGCACCTGGTCCCCATGACCAGGTAAGCCTAACACTTGCGGAAATGTAATAATTGCGGAAAAATAGAGAAAATCAAATCAAATATCTAAAGGAAACTGTACTGAATGCCGCATGGCAAGTACAATTCAACATCACAAGTCTAAAACAATTCCCAAAACCCGGAAACTCACAAATCACAAGCTAAGGGATACATAAGAGGCTCTGACTCAAGAATATCTATACAAAGGAGAAATACTGAAATAGCTATACTTATTACAAAAAGCTGGAAAGGGACTCCTCGGTCTGCGGACGTAGCAGATATACCTCGAAGTCTCTACCGATACGCCTCCTTCCAAGGCTGACAGAACTGAGTGGGAGTACCTGTATCTGCACAACAAAAATGTGCAGAAGAGTAGCATGAGCACACCACGGCGGTGCCCAGTAAGTATCAAGACTAACCTCGGTGGAGTAGTGACGAGGAACAGTCAAGGCACCTACCGGTCAGTAAACAGTATAACCATAGGAATAATGGAAATGACATATAATTATGTAAAGACTGCATGAATGACCAAGAATGCTACAAATCACAATAAGGAAAAAAATACAACAAGTAACAACGAGAATATAATAAATGAGGATAGGAAATGACGACAGAATCACAATCCAAATCCTAAGGTCACAACACAGAAATGGGAAAACAAGTCAATAACTCATATTCTACAATGATGTTCACAAAGGTCTTATCCAACTCTTTCCACAATTTCACCAAGTCTCGGATAAACCACAACTCGCGAAGACCCAGCATCTGAAATCTAACAATTGGCATCCTATGCCCCATCAATCTCATGGTCATAGCGACAACTAACTGGCTAACTAGGGCCACTCTCACAAATATAATGGATAAACGAGGGCGTACCTCCACCCTTAGCAAAATCAGGAGGAATTCACCTCTAATAGGGGTGTTCAGCTACGTGTATGCTTGTGCAAATGTTTCTAACAAAATTCTACCAGCTAGTAAACATGGAAAGGAGAACGGACCGCACGTGCGATGTTTCCCCACAACTTCCAAGCGATAAAGCTCATACCGCTAAGCAACCCACAATCACATTATTAAACAAATAGGAATGCCTCCACCGGCCGTCACATTTCTCTACAATCATCCCCTAACATAGCCCACCTTATTTCGCCACGTGTGCAATTAATAACATAATAAGCACCGCCTTATTTCGCAACACGTGCATCACAATGTTCCCACCTTATTCTGCCACATGCGCAACCCACATATAAGCATATAACATATCCCGCCCTATTACGCCGCATGTGCAAAACATCAATAACAACAATAGCACGGCAAGGACCTCGTGCAACCCTTCAACAACAACCGCACGGCAGAAACCTCGTGCATAACTATACCAACAACCGCACGGCAGAAACCTCGTGCATCACAATATCAACAAATGACAATATATACAGGAACAAAGCAAGAGAATCAACTCAAGAGATTCCGTTCACCAAAAGACGGTACAACTAACGTACAAGGAAATAAATGTAACAGGAAAATACTAAGCGCAATAAGGACAACTCAACAAGGGAGAAATGATACGAAACAACGATTCCATAATACTCAGTTCTACAACAAGGAAGTTAACATGGATCAAATAATTACAATTAAGGAAGTATCGACTAAACATAGGATATCCAACTTCTTTCCAATTAAGACCAATTAATTACACGAGAGATAGAAATAATGCTTTCCAGATAAAGACAAGCAGTTAGGAATGATAATGTGACTACAGAAGGGCAATGTCTACCATTAAACAAGTAAAAGTCATTTAGGCAACAAGAATAACCAAAAAGGGCAGATAAATTCCAAGTAAGTCGTGTAGAGGTGGAACTAATAACAGGGAACTCAATCGTATCCAGAACAACTTCATATTCGGTGATTACAAGTACCTAAGAGCCTAAAAGGGCAATTTTCCACAAATAAATCCGAGCACGCACTCGTCAATACAATCAACAAGGAAGACTCAAATCCTAAGGGGAAGTCCCCTACACAAGGTTAGGCAAGATACTTACCTCGAATCGGCTAAAATCAACTAGCAACCACGTTCTTGCCACGAGTAATCAACTCCAAATGGCCCAAATCTATTCAATTAAATCACACATTGTAAATAACATCTCAAGCAACTGATCCTACTATCTAATTCAAAGCTAAAGCGCGAAATTAGGCAAAATGACCAAAATGCCCCTCAGGCCAACATCTCGGAATCGGATAATTTTCACATTTTCAGAAACCTCGTACTCTCACGAGTCTAACCATATAAAAATCTCAGAAATCGGAGTTCGAATGCTCCCTCAAAACCCAATAGTTTAGTCAATGAACTTTCACCCAAATTCTTCCATTTTTTATCCTTAATTCGAATTTAAAAGGTGGATTTAACTACTAAATGATAGAATATAATTAGAAAGGATCATAGAAATGTTACCCAATAATCTCCTCTCCAAAATCCTCTCAGAATCGCCCTTGCCCGAGCTCAAAATTGATTTTCAAACTTATGAAATTAAACCCTCGAAATTTCCTATTTCTGCCCAGACATTTCCGCTTCTGCGCACAAGGGACCGCTTCTGCGGTCCCTCTTAAGCGGCAAAATAACCGCTTCTGCGGTTTCTCATTAAAGGGGGAAATTCCGCTTTTGCGGACACATGACCGCTCCAGCGGTTCCGCGTTTGCGAAAAGATGACCGCTTCTGCGGTCTCTGAGGGGAAGCCAAAAAAAATCGCTTCTGCGATGAGGAAGCCGTTTCTGCGGCTCCGCTTCTGCGGTTCCCAAACCGCAGAAGCGAAAATACCAGAAGGGAAAATATACCAGCTGCAACAACTTAGAAAATTTCCCCGTTAACCACCCGAAATCATCACGAGGCCCCCGGGGCCTCAACCAAAAGCACCAATACCACCTAATACCTTATTCGAACTTGCACCAATCCTCAAAACACCTCAAACAACACCGGAAACCCGATTAAATCAAGGATTCAAGCCTAAGAACTTCAAATTCTAACCAAATACGCTTTCGATCAAAAACCTAACCAAACCTCGTCCGAATGACCTGAAATTTTGCACACACATCCCAAATGACATGACGGAGCTACAGCAACTTCTGGAATTCAAATCCAACCCTCGGATCAAAATCTCACTATCGGACCGGAAACTTCAAAAATCCAAACTTCGGCATTTCAAGCTTAAATTAGCTACGGACTTCCAAAATACATTCCGAACACGCTCCCAACCCCGAAATCACCTAACGGAGCTAACGGAACCATCGGATTTCCATTCCGAGGTCGTCTTCACACTGTTCTGATTACGGACCATTTTTCAACTCTTAAGCTCTCATTTAGGGACTAAGTGTCCCAAAACTCTCCAAAACTCAACACCGAACGTCCCGGCAAACCAAAATAGCAGAAATGAACTTAGGGGAAACAGTTAATGGGGGATCGGGGCGTAAATTCTAAAAACGACCGGTCGGGTCGTTACAATCATCATCTCCATATTCTACCCTTCCCACCCCGTAAAGGTTATTAAACGCGTGAGTTGGTCACGAATACATATTGCGTGCTATTACTCATCCCGTCCTATAAGTCCTGGAGGGCATTTAGGACCACTATTCATATGTGGTAAGGACTAGGCTGAACCCTTAGGTTTAAAGGCTAAAATGCTAAGCGACATACATAACAAATAGGACTGCACATAAGGGAACATACAAAGACAAATAAAGGCTCACAGATCCCTCCACAAGTGAACACATAATTAGCACGTCTCAAACACATTCAAGGTCTCAAAGATAGGAGTTTTTTTTTTACAAAAAAGGAATAGGTAACAGCAGTTGAGTTAGTGAAAAGAACCGTTAAAGCATGGTTTAAAAAAAATAAAGTAGTGACAGTAGTTTAACGAGGTGCAGGACAAGTAAAATAGCACGATTCTGGGCAGAGGAATGTAACCCAGTAGTTTGAAAACATAAGAAATCAGAAACTTAGCGAAAGTAAATCATTACCAGATAGAGCAGGATTTCAAAAAAAAAAGAGTCAAAGCAGGAATGGGAGCGACATAGGTCGAGATAAAAAAAGGCTGGTTACTGGTAACAACATGATTAATCGATTCTTATCAGGCCTAAAGTTTGCCTAGGCGTCCTACGCATTTCCTAATCATCTTAAAGAGTGAACATGCATATTTGATCCCTTTCTTTTTTTTAGTTTCAAAAAGAGGTACGCAAACGGTTAACCGTACTTGTATTATTAGGTTAAGCATGCTAATCAGACATTTGACAATTGCAACTCAGGCAGGTATGACACCTTAAGTAACAGGATGTCTAATGCACATAGGAGTTCCTAAAACATGATTTCTAAATGCCAATGAGAATGCAGTAACAATTATTCGCTTATTACAATTATTGCTTGTTATTAACTGATCATGGTTGCAGGAACATGATAACAGGCTGAAAGTAAAGAACCTAAAGCAGGATCTCTAGTGAATGAGATGCATGTCCTATACAGGTTATCTATTGCGCAGATAAGTAAATAAAACCCTATAAGCATGTTTTCTACCCATTATTTAAGCTAAGCATGCATAACCCCCCCCCCCCTCTATTCACTATTCAGCCCCCAATCGTTCGTTTACAGATTATTACAAACCCATAGTATCTGAATTACAATAATAAAGAACAAAAAATAAGAAGTTATTCTATAGGGGGCCTTCAATCAGGCCCATTCTTCCAACCTCACTCATTTCGAGTTTCACAGCCTTTGTCATGGTCTGGGTGCGGCAAAGCTCCCTGGGGTTCCATTGGATCCCTGGCCAATACCAGCACCCAAACACTTAACAGAATGTAGGACAGGTGCAGTATGGGATTACCAGCCTTGTGTGTCAAAGTTCAGTGGGTACTCAGAGGCACCCAAAGCAATGCTCACACGAAGGGGGTAGAACCTATCTTCTAAGAGTAGTGTGAAGTGCAGGAAGGAGAGGAAAGTTGATAATTTAAAGAGTTTACACAGAGTTGGAGGGTTGCACACAAGGATAATGGGCAAAGGGGACAAATAGATCACATTAAACATCACCAAAGGATACAGAGACTTAATACAAACTTACTAAGCATGGGTACACAAAATCAAAAGAGTTTAAAGAGACTTTAAAATGGTCAGATTTAGACATAAAAGTAAATAGTAACAGCATGTAGTCATAACAGGTAGGATTAGGAACAAGTAGTGGTCATGAGCATACGAGTATCAACAGGCAAAACAGGAATCAATCACACGTTGCACAGCAGAACCGTAGGTAGAAAACAACTAGGAATAGAACACACTGAAGTAATAATAACCACATTGGTTTGGAGCATGGAATTTAATCAGAACATACCAATAAGAAGAGAACAACAGCAGAATGCAAGAGCCAAGTATAAGCACAAGATTAGCCTTAGCTTTTCAACTGGCTAATGACAGTCAAGAACAGGAAGCAACAACAGCACAAGAGAGAAAAGGAGAGAAATAGCACGAGAGAGAGCAATGTGATTGATGTGTATATTTTGTGATATGCAATGTGTTCTCTAAAAGAGAATGGGGGGTACTTATAGTACTGAATACGAGTAAACAAACAAGGTAACAGTCCCTAATTAAGGAACTGGCATCATTCATAATCCAATCAGTACATGGACTCCCCTTTAATTAAGGAGTCAGAGTCGAACGGTAATAAGCAATAATTTAAAAGGAAAGAAATCGCAAAGCATGGTATGATCACATAAGGAAACAGAATAGCATAAAGTATACAATAGAGACTAGGTACATGATACTCTAATTAGGGAAATAGGCCAGGCAAATCAATCAGCATATTTGTGCACCCATATAGGGCAAAATACCATTTTAATTCCGGAAAATAGTTTTCAGAATAATGAACGAGGTTGAAAACCTAGGAAACCAGTATTAATCGGGGAAAGTATCCCACAAATTAAGGAAGCAATTCGAAATCAGTACCAAACCATAAGGAAAATATGCAGAATCACAATATAAGGCAAGTATAATAGTCCCGAAGAGGGTTTGCAAGAATCAGTATAAAATCACCATGTAAACAATCAGAGAAACCTTATGCGAAGGACACAGAATGGTAGGGGGATGAAACACTAGCAACAAAATTAGAGCAAAGATCACGGAACTCAGAGAAGAAACCAGAAGAACTCACAAACGAGCAAATAATACAAACACAAACATATAAAGCTAGGGTTTCATCAGACTTAAGCAAACGTTTAGAAATAGTATTGAGAATCACGAATTAGTACTCAAATAATCAAAAATAAAGTGATTAAGGGGGGGTTCAGAAACCCTAGTTTCAAAAAGGGAACAAAAACGCTTAAAACTTGGGCCATCGTAAAGATCGAGTAGAGAGTAGTACAAAACATAAAGGCGTGAGTTAAAAATCGTTAAAAAAATACAGGGATTCAAGAGGCTTGGGTCAAGATTAGGGTTTCATAAGAAACCGGTGAGAAGTAAGAGAAACCTGGCTATAAAACTCAAGGATAATGGTGTTTATAGCACCATCGAACCAAAAAACCGTCGGAGAAAGGCCGGAAACAAACTCGTGCAAAGCTTCAGTGACCGTCTTGTATGGTGGAGACTCATGGGGTCTCAGAGATGGAGGGAACCGGCGAGATAAGGCTTCAAGGAGGTAAGGCTGGAGGTGGCCGGAGAGAGGGTGAAGGCCATCGGAGATGAACCAGAAGGTTCTAGAGAGAAGGAGGAGAGGAAGAGACGAAGAGAGAGAGACTGGTCTCGAAAAAAGAGGGGTCAAGGGGGGGGGGGGTAGATTAGAAATTAATTAAGGAAAGAGGATCTGGGCCGTTGATCTTATTTGATCAACGGCTCAGATTAGTTCGGAGTTGGGCCGGGTTGGTTTAGATATTGGGCTGGGGCGGATTTGATTGGGTATTGGGTCAATTGGATCTAATTAAATCTGATAGGGGTGGGGTTAAATTGGGCTAAAATTGAAACAATAAAGGGCTATGTGTTAAATAGCCAATTTCCCTCTTTTATTTTATATAAAAATAGTAAAAATGATTAAAAACAAATTAAAGATACTGAACTAATTAATAACGTATAAATATTAATCTAAAAATACTGGAAATGATTTTACAATATAAGATGTTGTTAATTGTAATATAGGCTATAATTGCAATTTATGCGATTTAACTTAGAAAATACCAAACAGATTTGTAAAAAATAAGCAAAAAAAATTACCTTAACTATATCTTGGTGTAAATATGAGAATGAAAAAAAAATGATAATCTGGGAATAACTGTTGGATTTCGTACTGCTAAGATAGACAAGAAATCGATTTTTTAAAAATCTTAGAAATTAGGAAAAAAAATACCAAAACTCTTGGGCATGCTTATATGCGCATACACATGCTATTTTGAGGATATTTTGAGTATATAAAAAATACACGGGAAAAAATTGGGTATCAACAACTCCGGCACAGAATGACTTGGTTTTACGGTTGGAACAGAAGATACTGGAGGTACAAGGGGAACTTGAGCAGGTCCGGAACTTGGCAAATCTTTCCCTTGCCCTGAACGTCCCCGACGTCAACCAACAAAACGCCCAAAACCCAGCACCTCCCAGAACACACAAAACCAACAAAATCCTCTCGCACCTCATCAGTATGTCACCCCTCCTCAAAATCCTAATCCTCCACCAGTGCCGACCCCTCCACAACATCATCACCATCCGACCCAGTATCCACAAACCACCACCTACCACACTCCTCAAAATGCACCACAACCTACCCCTGATCCCCAAAACTCAACCAACGACCACCACTACACCCAAATTCCTGTAATTATTTCAAAACGTAACCGATCACCATCAGTTACCCACTTTTACTCGGTAACCGTTCAGATACCTACCCTGTCATACACCCATAACATCTCTAGTTCATATTCATAACTCCGCACAAATCCATCCGATACTATCCTTCCCAAAAGAACATTTTTTCGAAACATACGACCATTCCTATAATAACTTCATCGGTCTCGTTCACCGTTGGATCCAGAACTACACACGGCCTGATTCCTATAACACCAGGGATATGTAGGCAACTCAGGAACCAGGGTTCGGCCCCCATTTTTAATCACATCATTCCTCGTTCTATTCGGCCAAAATTGGTCATCATTTTTTTTACCCGACAATTCTTCTATACTTTCAAAATGGTACATATGCATCATAAATTAGCTTATAAGCCTATACAAGCATTTTTCATAATTTTCCAAAATTTTAAAAGGCTTTAAATCGATTTATTTCTGTATTTTATTATATAAATATTCAGTAATTATCCTTCAAATTATTTTAGGATGATTTAATCATTTAAACTTATCATTTACACCTACATGAATGTTTTTAAATATTTTACTATATTTTTTATAATTATATTTTTTTAGGGCTAATTGCACATTTTTGCAATAATAGCTCATATTCATGTATAATTACATTATTTATGCAAAAAATAAATTTTATATTTTTATGATTTTGAGTTATAATTTTTAATCATTTTAGTGCATAAATAATATTTTTGTTATTTAATAATTATTTTTGCTAAATATTGGGTGTTTAAATAATAACCCGATTTTAAACCTATTTTCGGACCTAACACACCAGCCAAATACCCCCATACACCAGCCCAATAACCCCAGCCCAAACCCGTCTAAATAAACCTGACCCAACCCCCTTTTAAATCGTGGCCATTGATCTCTGAGATCAACGGCCCATAACTATTCCCTCCTTCTAATTACCCCAAACACCTAGAAACCCTACCTCATTTCCCTTTACCCGCCGCCCTTGAACTCTCACAACCTCCCCTTCTCTCTATCAAACCCTAGCCGCCGTAACCTCTAATCCTCTCCGATTCCGGCTCAAAAATGGGATCAATCGTTGATTCACTTACCTTATTGATCTCCTCTCACTAGTGGTTGTTCGTTTGTGGTGTTACCTAGTTGCTTGCCTAAACATGGCAAGCAAATCCCATCAAATTGAACCAAAATCGGTTCAAATCCTTGACCTTTCTGCTATTCCGTCTATATTCATCCTTTGTTCTATTATGGGTACGAATCTCTGAGTATTTTCTGTTAGTTCTTACTTACCCAAAAACTAGAGTTTCAGATCTCTTTAGATCGAACCAAAATTGGTTCAAATCTCTCATTTTGAGTGTTATTTTGTCTATATTCGTCCTATTATGCATGAGTTTGATATTCTTTGTTTAAATTCTGCCGATTTTTCACTTTCCTTAAAAGTTATGGTTTCGAGATCTCTCTCTTAAAATTGATTTTCAGATCAATTTGCTTGATTATTTACTTTGTCGGTTGCTTAAATTACTGGGTTTCCTTGTTTGTTGCTCGATTTTTACTACTATATAAACCCTTCCCCCATTCCCTTTTAGACAGACTGGGATCACTGTTCTCTCACCAAAAAACTAAAGTTTTTTTACTCTGTGTTTGTTTACTATTCTATTCTGTTTGGCTCTTGGCCGGCTGAAAGCCAAGGCCACCGGACTTTTACTTTTTCTGACCTCTCTTGGGTGTGAGCACTGCCCGGGTTCTTGAAACCCTTGGAACTTGACACATTAAGGGCTCTGGGTCCTTACTGCAATCCTTTTCCCCTTTTATCGAACAATCACTAGTTAGTTTCTAAGTCCTTACATTGTTTACTCGATTATGTTAAGCATGTTCTTTGAAAATACATGATTTAATGTATTTCTTTAACTCTTTTCTGCCTAATTCTGCCTATGATTATTAGCCTAATGATGTCTCTGCACCTAGCTTAGTTAGTTTGGAAAGAATGAAGCATGCTTAGTTTAGTGTTGCTGATAATTCAAATGTTCTGCTATGACTACATGGTTTAATCCATGTTTGTCTGCCTGATCCTAAACTTCTAATGACCAATTGATGTTATTAGCATGCCCTAACTTGTTGAAGACCTTACTCTGAATGTTGTATGCTCCTATGACTATTGTTGCCACTATATGTGTTCTTACGATGGCCAACATGTACCCCTAATGACTTGTGATCCTTTAAAACCAGTCTGCCTTGACTGATACTCTCTATGTTACCTGATCCTATTTGTATTATAATGTTTAACTCCTGTGTTTGGTATAATATGATCCTTTAAGTCCTAAATTAGTTGCATTGCCTGGTTTTTTATAGTCTAATACCATTGCCTGTTAACTTGCAATCCCAGGCTCCTTGTTCCTTATCATATGTCACCCTGCCCAGTGTGTTAAGTTGCTTTTGGAACTCATTATGTGATTATCTTATAAGTTTGCAAATGCTTTCCAAACCTATCACTCTACTACTACTTTAACTAGTTATTTCCTGTTATGAGCTTAATTCTGGGGCTGGCTGAAGCCAAAGCCCTTCCTCCCTTAAGTTTCCTCTATCAACCTCCCTAGTGTGAGCACTGCCCTGGGTTCTTGAAGCCCTTGGGAACTCTGACACACTAGGGTCCAAGGTTCTTTGCCATTGTCCTGAATGCTCCATCCTACCCCCTTTCTACCTACTGAATGAGCCAATGGGCTTATGCACATGGCTGTTTTCTAAATCTTTGATGGCTATTGGGTTTTGGCTATGAAGATTATTTTCTGGGCTGTTGTGAAACTATGTGGACTTGAGGTTGAAGGACTGCCCTGGCTGGGTATACTTTAGGCCTGCCTTAGGCCCACTATAGCTATTTTGTAATTTTGTAATTTTGTAATTTATTACACGCATCGGGTCTGTAATAATATTGTAATAACAATTGGGGTGTTAGTAAAATCGGGAAAATGGGTTATTTTAATATTTGCATGAAACGGATAGAAATCCTGCCTATAGGTGTTTAATTTGCTCAAACATATTATGCTTCTACATGTTTGTTAGATATCATTCCTATAGGAAATAAAATGACCAATCTTTCAATTGCAGCATATTCACTAGATACCATGATCATAGGATTATATTAGTTTATGTTCTACATATCTGCATTTTAGAAATCATGCCTATAGGGTCTTAATTGGTTGATATGTTGTTGTTATACTTACTCACTTAAGAGACATGCCTACAGGAGCTAAAACTAGTTTAAATCGCTAATTATAGAAATCATGCCTATAGGATAATCCCACTTGCTTTAAGTGCTAAAATTGAACTTTCAACATTGTTTCATTGCCACTATTAGAAAGCATTCCTATAGGAGCAGATTAAGTAATTCTGAATATCTCCCATGATTATCACTGCCAACTACTGCACCTAGATATCATGTCTATAGGCTTAAACACTTATAATCTGTAATTTTAGTTATCAGTACGCAATACTAGATTCCCTAAAATATATAGTTATTCGGAAAGCATGCCTCTAAAATAGCACCTTGCATCTGAAACTGCCTGCAAGTTTGAATTCCAAAGTCACGTAGAAATCATGTCTATAAGGCTTAATAACTTTAACTCATCTCAATTCTGAAACTGTCAAACACCTAATTTGTTTGCGTGCATTTGTTGTCTAAGTGTGGAGGCTAACTTGAGGCCTTATTTGCTTTTACATGAAGTCCAACTTGTTTTGTATGTCGCCTAGTTTTCTCATTTTTGAGCAACCTAAGTTAAGTCTAGAACCCCCCAAAATAGAGGTCCAAATGCCTCCTGGACCATAGGCATGGGACGGGTAGTGCACGCATAAGGTACGGCTTAGAGTCAATTACTGCGTCTTACGTAACAACTTAAAGATAGTAATCGGGTAGCAGGAGATGATAGTCTGCGCCCGCTGAATAATACGAGTAACACCCCACCTCAAGGGAGTTACGAAGTATTATTTATGTTGCACGGGGTGATCCCTTAGGCTAAAAAACTTAGGACCCCCCTCCCATCTTGTATTAAACTCAATTATTTCTTTTATTGGTAGATTTTTTATAATAAGCACAACTTCTTGTCTTTCCCTCTTGTTTTGGACTACTTCATATAATTTGAGTTTGACCGGGACCCACAGTTGTGGATCTCGAAGAGTGCCTAACACCTTATCTTCGAGGTAATTTGAGCCCTTACCCGATCTTTGGTGACGCAAACTGGTTACACCAGAGTTATTTACAAATAGGTGCCCTAACGCATCTCAAACCCGTTAGGTGGCGACTCTCTCTTTTAACACCTTCCTTAAAAGAGTTGTTAATGTCGAAACCCGCTTTTGCGAAAAAATGGGGTGCGACAGCACCAGCCTTTCGCTTCACTGATTTTCTTACACTATTTCCTTTGTATGCAGATTTCTTGAAAACCTTCTCAGCAGACTCCTCAGCCACTCTTTCACCAGACCCCTCAACCACTCTCTCACCAGATTTCTCAACTACTTTCTCACCAGATTTTTCAACCTCAACCTTGCTCAAATCTATTTCACTCACAGATGACTTCCATTTGGACTTCGGAACAATAAGTTTCTTTGAGGACTTAAGAACCAAGGAACCAGGTTCCTCTTCTACCTCATCATCATCAACAACAACTAGTGCATGAGGCACTACCTTCTCATTTATAACCTTTCCATCTTTCACCAGTCTCCTCTTCTTCTTTTCATTTTTGTTTTTCCTAAAAACTGACTCAAGTTCATTCTTCTCCTGCAACCTAGTGATAGGTCTCTTAGAAGTTGACCCCAGGGGAGTTGCCTTTCTACTCCTGGTACTAATTCATGCAAGAGCCACATTGTCATAATCTTCTTCACTACCCTCATTCTCTTCCTTAGATAAAGATCTCATTTCAGGGGCAAGGATTGATAATGGCTCAGAATAGAAATGAGTAGATGGAGCGGGATCAGTACTGACCTGGGGTTCTTGTGGAAAACCAAGGGTTTTATCCCAAGTAGAAGAAGAGGGCTCCTCTTGGGCGAAGGGATCAGGTCCCTCAGTTGGGTCCCAAGTAGTACTGTCCGGTGCCAAGGTTTCTAAAGGCACCAGTTCCCTACCCTCTCCTTGTGTACCAGCATCTTCCCTCTAAGATCCATTTGTTTCAGACATACCCTCGCAGCCCCCTACCAGACTTCCCTCAGTAGCTATTAGTAACATATTTTCTATAGCCTCTTGTTCTTGTAACTCCAAAGTAAACTCAGAAGGCATAGAAAAAGCAGTACCTGTAGAATTGGCAGCATTTAAATCAATGCCTGGGGTAGATATCGCAGAATTTTCTTCCACTAGTATACTAGAAATTTCCTGATTTTCTTCTTCCTCTGCCGTATCTTCTTCGACCATTTCTTTTGGCGTGACAGAAGGAGAGGTCACAGCCACAAATTTCTTGGGAGTCGAGGTTTTGCGACTCCGATGAGAACCAGTACTCGACTAGGTTGGAGAAGTAGGTGGTTGTGACTCTAACTCAGGGTTTGGACTAATTGAAATAGGGAGTGTAGGCTCTATCGCTAGTGCTTCAACGGGTGAAGACACAGTGGGGACGATGCTTGGAACATTTTGGGTTTCCTAATTTTCAGATATGGTGGAGTGTAGTGAGTTGAAGAAGAAAGTGTTTGGTTTGAAGAAGGAAAAGAGGATTTTTTGATTTTTTTATGTGAACAGTTATGAAAGTGATTGTGAGAGGATTTATTTAATAGGGGTGATGGACAGGTTAGGAATGGGTATCGATTTTGGGTTGTCGGTTCGCTTCATATGTTGTGACGCTTGGGTTCAAAAAGCGGAAAAGAGAGAAACTGACAATTTAATGACGTGGCACCATTTTAGCCGTTTAATTATGCATGAGAGTACAGAGGAACTACTAACATGTGTCAAGTGAACCAGGTTCCATAAAAGATTTTGCAAATGTAAGCCTCATCCTTTGACCGACGTGCAATGCATTAGCTACTTGTTTACTCTGTAACCGTCATGTGTGTCTACCTGTACGGTATAGAGATGAGTTAGAATTTGCCAAAAAACACTTTTTAGCTATTTTACCTGTACATTTCTTTCGTAGCCAAATATCGAGGAACCAGGTCCTTAGCTTGATTTCATCAACCCTAGTGCCAAGCGATTCTTTTCAAAGTGCTCTCTGCTCAGTGATTTGGTGAAGATGTCTGCAACTTGATCTTTTGTGCTGAAAAATTTCATGTAGATGAGCCCTTTTTCAACATTGTCTCCGAGAAAATGATGTGGCACATCAAAATATTTTGTTCTCTTATGTTGAACTGGATTCTTGGCCATGTTGAGAGCACAGGTGTGGTTACATAGTAAGGTCACGCAAACAGAAAACACACCAAAATCTTCCAATTGCTGCTTAATCCACAGAAGTTGAGCACAGCAAGGGGCAGCCGCCACATATTCAGCTTCTGCAGTTGAGAGGGCCACTGAGTTTTTTTTTCTGGTACCCCATGAAATCAGACTTGAACCCAAAAAATGTGCCAGTGCTTTTCCTATCCACCAGATAGCCAGCGTAATCAGCATCAGTATACCCAATTAAATCAAAATTGTCTCCTGAGGGATAGTAGAGAATCAGGTCCTGTGTGACTTTGAGATATCTCAGGATTCTCTTGGCTGCCTTCAGATGGGATTCCTTTGGATTAGATTGAAACCTGGCACAAAGTCCCATACTAAAAATAATATTTGGTCTGCTTGCTGTGAGATACAGGAGTGACCCTATGATACCTCTATACATGTCTCATTCACAGCGGAACCAGGTTCATCCATATCCAGCGAGTGACAGTGGCAATAGGTGTTTCAATGATCTTTGGACTATCTATCTCAAGTATTTTTAGAAGCTCTTTGATCTACTTTTGCTGACTTATCATTGTTCCCCTAGGAGTTTGCTTGACCTGTAGACCCAAGAAGAAATTCAATTCCCCCATCATGCTCATTTCAAACTCACTTCCCATGAGTTTTGCAAATTCCTCACATAAAGAGTCATTTGTTGCTCCGAGGATAATGTCATCAACATAGACTTGCACTATGAGCAGGTTCCTCCCCCGTTTCTTTAGAAATAGAGTGTTCTCAAATTTCCCTCTTGTAAAGCCATTTTCTAGAAGAAACTTGGACAGCCTTTCATACCATGCATGAGGAGCCTGCTTCAGTCCATATAATGCATTATCAAGTTTAAACACATGCTCAGGATGCTCATGGCACTCGAAACCTGGCGGTTGCTTGACGGAAACTTCTTCTTTTAGAAAGCCATTCAGAAATGCACTTTTGACATCCATTTGAAACAAATTGAATTCCATATGAGATGCAAAGGCAATAAGGATTCTGATGGCCTCCATTCGAGCAACTGGAACAAAAGTTTCACATAGTCAATTCCTTCTTCTTGATTGTACCCTTGATATACTAACCTTGCCTTATTTCTTGTGGTGTTTCCAAACTAATCAAGTTTGTTTCTATATACCCACCTAGTTCCTATGACACTTCTGTCAGCAAGTCGAGGAACCAGGTGCCATACATTGTTCCTCTCGAATTGATGAAGCTCATCTTGCGTATCCGTAATCCAGTCAGCATCTTTCAATGCTTCTTTGATATATTTGGGCTCAATTTGAGAGAGAAATGCAGAGAAGGCAACTAAGTTTCTAGACTTTGATCTAGTTTGAATTCCTGAGTCAAGGGGGTGATCACATTTTAAAGAGGGTGTGAGCTTTTGTGCTTCTAGTTGGACACCTAAATCTCATTCTGAGAGGATCCAAGTTCTTCTGCATATGATCTATGTGTCCTGTTCCTCACCTCAGCAGCTGGAGTTCCATGTACCGCATCCACAACTCTGTTTTCTGCTTCAGTTATTGTGATTGAGGGACCAGGTTCCTCTATGTCAGCTAGATATTCAGCTGTGCCATTGTCATTTGATTCCTTGACCTGACTCATCATATCGGCCTTTCCATTTGCCATGTCAATAACTTCACCAAGGACATTTGACAACTCTCCATCTTGATCAACCTTATCATGTGCAGCTTTTCCAAGAGGGTGATGTGCTTCATCAAAGATCACATGTATGCTTTCCTCAACACATTGAGTCTTTAGTTGTATACCTTGTAGGCTTTGCTTTGTGATGAATATCCAAGAAATATTCCTTCATCACTCTCGGCATAAAACTTTCCCAGAGCTTCCTTACCATTGTTGAGGACAAAGCATTTGCAACCAAATGTCCTCAAGTGTGTTAGCTTAGGTTTTCTCCCATTCAGCAGTTCATACGGGGTTTTGTTCAGGAGGGACCTGATCATGCACCTGTTCACTAAGTAGCATGCAGTGTTGACTGCCTCTGCCAGAAACCTTTTGCAACACCACTATCAATCAGCATTGTCCTAGCCATGTCTTCAAGAGTCCTATTTTTCCTCTCCACGACACCATTTTGTTAAGGTGTTCTTGGAGCTGAAAAATTGTGACTTATACCATTTTCAGCATAAAACTCGTCGAACTTTGCATTGTCGAATTATGTACCATGATCAGATCTTATACTCACAAAATTATAGCTCATTTTTACTTGGATCTTCTTGACAAAAGTAGCAAATACTGAAAAGGTCTCATCTTTGGTTCTGAGGAACAAGGTCAATATGAACCTAGAGTAGTCATCCACAATGACAAAAATGTACTTCTTTCCTCCTCTACTTGGCACTCTCATAGGTCCACATAGATCCATATTGAGGATATCAAGTGGCCTTGAGGTGCTTACTTCCCTTTTGGGTTTGAAGGAGGACCTGATCTGCTTTCTTTTTGCACATGCCTCATACACCTTGTGATCTTTGAAGCTTGACTTAGGCAATCCACGAACCAGGTCCTTCCTGACCAATTTGTTCAACAATGTAAAACTTGCATGGCCCAACCTTTTGTGCCATAGTTCAGCATCATCATCCACAACACTCAGACACGTGAGATCCCCATTATGTAGTGACTCAAAATGAGCGACATAGATGTTCTTGTACCTTTTTGCCATCAGGATCACATCATTAGTCACAAGGTTTGTGACTGTGCAGATTTTTGACACAAATTCCAACTTGTTGCCTTTGTCGCAGATCTAAGAGACACTCAGCAAGCTGTACTTCAAGCCATTCACGTAATACACATTTTCGATTAAGTGAGTGAGAGACTTCCCAATTCTTCCTACTCCAAGAATGTATCCCATTTTGCCGATTCCAAAGGATACACTCCCTCCTTGCAGGTCTTTGAGTGAAAGAAAATCATTAATGCTTCTAGACATATGCTTCGAGCAGCCACTATCTATGTACCATCTTTGGCTGCTTCCTTTCACTGTTCCCTACACAAGAGAATCAAGGATTAGACTTAGGAACCCAAACAAGTTCGGGTCCCTTGTAATAAGGAAGCGGGTGAATTAAAGTTCTTTTTGTCCAAGCAAGCAATACAAGTTTGTTATATGAGGGAGCAGGTTTTTTTTGCAATAGTTACTTTTTCAGCAAAAACTTTGTTTTTCTGCTGGGATTGGAATCTGGCTTTACATGTTTCCTTGAAATGTCCAGTGTTACCACAGTGAGTACAGAGCCAGTTATCAAGAATAGTAACGTACTTGCTATGTGGGTTGTAAGGGGTTTTTTCTTTTGGAACCCGATTCCCTGCCTGTTCCCCTCGTTGTTCGTATATATAGCAGTGATTGCATTAGAGGACCAGGTCCACTTAAGAGAATTTTGTAGGTCACCTTTCACTCTGCCTAGATCTTTCTGAAGTTATCTGTTTTTATCAAGCTCAGCACACAGATTAGATTTCACTAATTTTAGCTCATTTTCAAGCCTATGGTGTGCCTCACTTGCAACTTCCTTTCCCTTTTGAGGGTTCACATGCCTACTTTCCCTTCTTAGTTCCTCAATTGTTTCATTTAGGTCTACAACTACTACCAATAGGTCATCTCTCTCATGCTTTATATTTGCGATTCTCTCAGTCAAAATATCTTTTTCCCTTTTTAAACTCTCAATGGTCTCTCTTAGATCAACCGCAACCACCACTAGATATCTCTCTCGTGTTCTATTTCTCCTAGTTCCGTGATTAGTGCATTTTTATCATTAGTGAGACTATGATATGCATCAATTAAAACATTAGCCAAAGATATAAGCTTATTTTGAGAATAGGATTTCAAATTTCATTGAACATCCAGAAAGGTTACCTCATCTTTATCGTCATCTTCCTCATCCTCATCTGATTTATCCATTAGAACAAATATGAAATCATATTCAACTGCTTCACTTTCTACTACCATCATGGAGTTGTCACCATGATCATCATCATCTCCAGATTCGCTGGAGAAGTCTCCCCATGCAGCAAGATCTTGTTTCACAACATTGTCAGCGACATCTTTTCTCTTGAACTTTTTGTCAAGAACCTGATTCCTTTTACCTCCTTTGTCTGTGTTGTGCTTGTACTGGTCTTGCTTAAGGAGAGGGCAGACCTTGATGAAGTGTCCTGACTTCCCGCATTTATGACATAGGTCATACCCTCTTATCTTGTTTGAATTGCCCCTCTTTGGGATACCTCCATTTCTGCAAACCATTTTTTAAATCTCTTTGTCAGATATGTCGTATCAGCATCCTCACCTCCTGAGTCATTGTTGTCTGTCTTGAGGACCAGGTTCTTCTCTCTTTTGGGCTCTCTTCTCCTATTGTCCTTCTTCTTCTTCATTTCATAAGTTTTCAGATTACCAATGAGTTCATCAAGGGTCAGCTTCTGCAAATCCTTTGCCTCTGTGATGGCGTTTACCTTGCTTTCCCAGGAACCAGGTAATACACTAAGTATTTTCCTGAGAAGTCTGTTCCTGGGAATGATGTCTCCCAATGAGTGAAGATCATTGATGATAGAGGTGAAGCTAGTGTGCATGTCCTGAATGGAGTCGTCGTCCTTCATTCTGAAGAGCTCATACTCAATTGTCAACATGTCGATCTTCGACTGCTTGACTTGAGTTGTCCCTTCGTGTGCTATTTGAAGAGCTTCCCAGATCTCCTTAGCACTCTGACAAGCTGAGATGCGGTTGTATTCATCTGGTTCGATGCCACAGACAAGAATCTTTTTTGCCCTGAAATTCTTCTAAATAGCCTTGCGGTCAGCATCATTGTATTCCTTTCTTGTTTTGGGAACTGTCACTGCTGGGTCTCCAATGCTCTTCGTAGGAACGAACGGTCCATTGCAGATAACATCCTAGAGCTTCGAATCATCCGCCATCATGAAATCATGGATCCTTGTCTTCCACCATCCATAGTATTGGTCGTTGAATCTTGGTGGTCTGTAGGTAGATTGACCTTCATCAAAGTTTGGCGGAGCAGCCATGGGGATCCTTTCTAGGTGTTAGTCTGATATAAAGAACCTGCTCTGATACCAATTGATAGAAACTAAGGGTCCACCAAACTATATAGAGAACCAGGTTCTCTATTAGTTCCCACAGAACACACGCACACTGCAGTAAGTAAATGACACAATGGAGTTTTACATGGAAAACTCCTAGCTCACGGGATTAAAAATCACGATCTAACCTTGTAGGTTTTTAACTTCACTACTGAGCAAACTTCAGATTACAACCTATTGTAACCTAGGAATTAACCTCTTAATCCCTCACTAACTTGTAACAACTCTATTACAAGCCACTTTGCAATAAATCTATTACAAATCTTTACAACTCGACTAACTCTAGCCAAGACACAAACACAAAGGTTTATGATTTACAAAAGTTTCCTACACAATGCTTCTAACTAAGCTAAGTAGGAATTACAAGTAAAGTACTTTAACAAAGGTGCAACACAACTAAGGACATGTAAGGACTCAATACAGGGAACTGGTCCATCATTATGTTGTTCTTTGTTCTTGATGCCCTTGAGAATCACCTGCAGGATTGACACAGACTTGAGAGAATGCTTGATGGATTCTTGAATGTGCAAGTGTTTTGTTTTACTTTTGCTTGATGTTAATAATTCATTTGTGACATCATTTGAATGATGCAAACAAGTTAGGCAAAGGGCATTCCCCATAAAGTTGACTGATGCACTGTTTTTGCATTGTTGCGTGTGCAGGCAGCAACTTTAGAGCTGTGGGGAGTTGACTTGTACAGTCACCAAGGGAACTAGTGGTCATCTGTTCCCTCTGTTATTCCTTTGACTCTGAAGAGTTGAACTATGTCTCCGACTTGAGACTTGTTGTTCTTTAAGTATTTGAGGATGTGTAACAGGTTCCTTATCTGGTTCTTATCATTAAGTTTGTTAGATCATCAAAACATAACAGGGATACATATAACCTATCAGTAATAATTCACATGGAATTCATGTGCAGAGCGGGAAAATGAATGCAATTTTAACAATAGCCAGCAACTTACGGACAAAGCATTTACTACTACTATTAAGTTTGAAGATTTCCTTCACTCCTCAGATGCATTGCTGTCCATTGGCTGGAGAGAGCAAACCTGTCGACAACAGCACATTGTGACTTATTTCTTTGCTCTCTCTCTCTCTCCCCAAACGAAGAAATGTCATCTTATGAACTGCTTCCCTCTGCAACACATAGTGGAGTAATTAATTTCAAATAAATGATTCTTTGTTTCTCTCTCCAATATTCAATGCAATTCACCAGTTCGACATGGTTAGCTTAGCGTTCCTTGTGACGGAAAATAATGTGTTTAATATACGTGTGTCCTCCATTGAAATCGTTCCTATGGAGTTTGG
>NW_017672571.1:0-68027 GCF_001879085.1 Nicotiana attenuata
CATCTATATGTACTTTACAAAATCTCTTGTCAAATCGATGACAAACATTACTTTCACAAAGTGGGGGATTATTTTGAGAATCTTATTATTCTCATAACTACAATGATGACGATTATAATTTTTGTCTATTGCCACGTCCACATCCATTGATACCTTCACGATAATAATTTTATCTTCTTTCAGATTTATTACATATTGCTACCACATTCTCTTATGGGAACGAGAATGAAGCCAATTCAACGGGACGAGTTTCCACTTCTTGTGCTCATAATCATACATGAATTTGATCATGGCAAGACATAATATGATAATTATCAAAAAGGCATCTTAAGTTATGCCATAAGACTTTACAATTTTGTAAGTGAGAGCTAGCAAAAATTGCAGAAAATTAAAAACGGTGGGATAATGATCTTACCTCCACCATGCAATGAACTTCTTGATTTGTAACTACTACTTCTTCTACTACAAGGAGATTTTCATCCTAAAGGACATCAATGCCTCCCGCATTATCACTGGCGGCTACAGAAGCTATGCCAGTGAAATTAAAGTCATCACGAAGGTGTATGTGTTCANTGCCCATAAGTCCAAAGTCAGCTTTTAACACTTAGATACCATGCCTATAGGATCTAAAATGGCTATAATAGAAATCATGCCTATAGAATTTAAAACCAGTTTAGTTGGAGAAGCCATTTAGTTCATTATTCTGAATGGGATTAGTTAATTAATCTGCCGTTTCTTTAATAAGTTTCTGAAACAACTGCCTCGATTTAATTCCGTTAGAAAGCATGTTTATAGGATCCAAATCGCCTGTTTAAAATTAATCACTGCTTTACAGCATCACTATAGATATCATGCTCATAGGATATCATTATTACGCCTAGGCAAGCCTCAAGTAATTGCTTGAATAAAACTGGAACTGCCTTCGTTAATTATCAATTGTTACAACCAACAGGCAGGCCTGGTTCAGACTTCTTATCTGAGCTAGATAATAAATCTGAAAGTGACTCAAATTCCCTGCTTTAGGACCCTTTTAAAATTCAAACTTTAACATGTTTGAGTCGTGCTATTTATGTGCATTATTTGCGGAGGTTTATTTGAGCCGTCTAATTGCCTACATGTTTCCCCTTTAAATGCAGTCCTACGTGTTTTTGTATGTCGCCTTAGACTTTTTACCTTTAAACCTAAGAGTCAGCCTAAAATCCTCCCTCTTATAGGAATAGTAGTCCTAATGTTCCTCCGGGACTGATAGGAATAGGACGGGTAATAGCACGCAATAGAGGTCGAGACCAATCCGCGCTTTAATACCTTTATGGGGTGGGAAGGGTAGATAAGGATATGATGACCGGTGCGTTAATGCCACATGTAGCCCCTCTTTGAGGAGTGATTATCGGGTATTGCATTGATGTGATCCATATTGCAAATAAACCTAGGACCCCTTTACATTCATCAGCATGCCTAGATTATAGCTCTTTTTCAAAACCTTGCTTTATTTAATCATTTTCAAACACTTGTGTATTCAAAATTCCCTCTTATTTGAGCCTTATTTGTTAACTGCACAAATTCACAAAGAACTATTTGGCCGGGAACCACACCTACCCCTTGGGATAATTTCAAGCCCTTACCCTATCTCTGGTTATCGAATGTAGTTGTAGTTGAACCCCATAGGTGCCCTAACACACCTTTAAATCGTTAGGTGGCGACTCTTCATAAATTACAAAACCCCTTTCCCAAAAGGAAAGAGTTGTCCAAACCAAATGTCATAAACCCGATTTCGCGAGAAAAAGGGGGTACGACAACTGTCAGATACATGCAGACATGATAAAGGTACCTCCAAACGATCTCAACGTTACAAGCTCACCGTGGCCGTTCGCCGCCTGGGGAATGGACGTTATTGGACCAATCGAGCCTGCCGCTTTCAATTGACACAGGTTCATCCTAGTAGCCATCGACTATTTCACCAAATAGGTCGAAGCAGCATCTTACAAAGCAGTGACTAAGAAAGTCATGGAAGACTTTATCCGCGATCGCATTATTTGTCGATTCGAAATTCCAGAGTCAATCATTACTGACAATGGCTCCAACCTTAACAACGACTTGATGAAAGCTATGTGCGAAACTTTCAAGATCAAACACAAGAATTCCACAGCCTACAGACCTCAGATGAATGGAGCTGTAGAAGCCGCCAACAAGAATATCAAGAAGATATTGAGGAAAATGATAGAGAAGCATAGACAGTGGCACGAGAAGTTATCATTTGCTCTACTGGGATATCGCACCACAGTCCGCACATCAACCTGGGCAACCCCCTATATGCTGGTTTACGGTACAGAGGCTGTCATTCACGCTGAGGTAGAAATTCCTTCCCTAAGGATCATAAAAGAAGCTGAGCTCGGCGACGCAGAGTGGGTAAAAAGTCGTTATGAGCAGCTAGACCTTATAGACGGAAAGAGAATGAATGCAGTCTGCCATGGTCAACTCTATCAGAACAAAATGTCCAGAGCCTTCAACAAAAGAGTCAAGCCAAGACAGTTCACACCGGGGCAACTAGTGTTGAAGAAATTTTTTTCACATCAAGATGAAGCCAAAGGGAAGTTCTCTCCCAACTGGCAGGGTCCATACATGGTTCACCAGGTTTTGACAAGAGGAGCCCTCATACTTGCAGAAATGGACGGAGAAGTCTGGCCAAAGCCGATCAATTCAGATGCAATCAAGCGTTACTATGTGTAATCTTTATGCTTTCCTTATATGATGTAAATTGAACTACGCCTGACCTGATTTCCGTTTAAGAGTGGATACATAGGCAGTCCTATGGGTTCGGTCACAATTCAATAAAAAATTCATTTCCCCCCGCAATTGGAAATTGGGGCAGAATTTTGAGGAGGACCCTCAAAATTCCGAAGTAATTTAAGCTGGTCGCCGCACGAGCAACACTTAGAAAAGTCAACCCATCAAACTGGGGCAGAATTTTGAGGAGGACCCTCAAAATTCTGTAGCAGGAGAGGTTGCAATGTCCTGAACTACGTCACAGTCGTCGGTTCATCTAAAAGCTATTTTTAATTATACATTTATGTCATACTTTTACAAAATCATGCATGTTTATTATTGAAATTACTTTGTTTAGCAATGCTACCCCAATGATACAGACGGTATCACTAGATCAAAGCCGAACGAGTCAAGCAAAGCCAGCGGGGATACGAACTAACCTCCCTCTTAAAAAACTTATGATTTTTCTTTGGATGCAGGCACTAGGATTGCGAAATCCTTAAACATATTGTACGCCCAGACCGTTGCACTTGCCAACATTTGCTATCAGCACACACCAGTAATGCTCCGTAGTCACAAATCTCTTAGTAATCACAATGCCGCAATCGGCTATCAGCTAAGAAAACTCTACTGTCATTTGTTATTTTGTTTCTTGCATAAGGCTACTATTCAGCCATCCGAGACTAAACGCTGTCTCCTTCTGCATTTGCATGACATAAGCTACCATTCTGCCTTCCAATTTGCATAAGGCTACTATTCTACCTTCCGAGACTAAACGCTGTCTCCCTCTGCATATGCATTGCATAAGGCTACCATTCTGCCTTCCAATTTGCATAAGGCTACCATTCTGCTTTCCGAGACTAAACGCTGTCTCCATCTGCATTTGCATTGCATAAGGCTACTATTCTTCCTTCCAACTTGCATAAGGCTACCATTCTGCCTTTCGAGACTAAACGCTATCTCCATCTGCATTTGCATTGCATAAGGATACTATTCTGCCTTCCAACTTGCATAAGGCTACTATTCTGCCTTCCGAGGTTAAGCTCTACCTCCGTCTGCATTTGCATCTTTGCATAAGGCTACTTTCCTACCTTTCGAGGCTAAGCTCTGCCTCCAATTTTCTTTGAAACTAAGCGCTATCTCAAGCACTATTTATCTCGCTTTCTTACGGGCTAAGCTCTGCCCTTCAATTCGCAAGATTGAGCTTTGTCTTGTCTGCATCATACTATTGCATCCTTCATGGGCTCAAATATCGCCAACTTATCGAAAGGCGTTATCGTTCGGAGGCACCATCTTGATGGCCCGAGAACACCATATCATGGCTGAGGATCTCTTTCAATCTTTTGCATATCATTATTCAAAGGCGTCATGGTTCGGAGGCACCATCCTCATAGCCGGAGAACATCATTTCATGGCCTGCGAATCCTGCACCAAACAACCCATGGCCCAGGACATCATGGTCTGAGGACGCCATTCCTAACCGTCCAAAGACAACATTCATGGTCCGACGGGAATTTACATCATGTTTAAATTACGCAATATACGCTTGCATTGCTTCTATTTGTAGGTAACCCGGCAAGCAACGGCTATCCTGGCAGGAGCGATCCCGCTCCAGTTTTCCCAGCCATATCAAACCTCACCGTTCCCGTAAACCGCTCATTCACCTGGCCCTAGATGTTGCGTCCGCTCTTGAGATGACTTCACCAGTATACTTCGCCGATGAATCCGGAACTACATATGACCTGATTCCTGTAAAACCAAGGATATGTAGGCAGCTCAGAAGCCAAGGTGCGGCCTAAACTCTTCAAACCGTTTCGCTCGGTCAAAATTGGCCATCATATCTTTACCCGATAACTCTTTCATCCCTCCCGGGTATTTAGGGGTAGCTGTTGATTTCAATTTTTCCTAAAAATATTTTTTAAATTGCATATATACCTTCAAAATCATGCAGCAATAGACTACCCCCCCAAACCCTCATTTCCCTATTTAATCTGGACCGTTGATCAATTTTGATCAACGGACCAGATCCGTCCTTACCTTAATTAACCTAATAGACTACCCCCAAACCCTCATTTCCCTCACATTCTCTCCGCCGTTACATCTCTCATTCTCTCAAGCTCTCTCTGCTAAAACCTAAGTTTCTACTTGCTGGTCGTTGGCTCACCGGTATCAATGGTGGTTCCACCACCACCCCTACCCTCCATGGCTCTCCCCTATGCCGGATTACTGCTACCCTAAGGCTCTCAAAGGACCAATGGCCGTTCGACTCACACCTAGGGTCTGTGCTCACTGTTCTCGGGCCACCCTTGGCCCATCTGAGTAAGATTTTTCTATTTTCCGGCCAGATCCATGGCCTCTAAGCCGGAATCTCTCCATCTCTGGGGTATCTCTCTCTGAAACCCTAACTCATCTCTTGACTCTACAGATCTGCCATAGATCTGAATGTACTTTGAGTTATTTTTGCTGTTTTCTTAAGAATCTCTCCGATTTTTCAGAAGCGCCTTTTCATCTTCAAACTAGGGTTTCTTAACCCCTTTTCAAAATGACTTTTCCTTCTGATTTTTCGTATTATTCTATAATTTTTACTACATTTAAACGTTTATTAATGTTTTTCCCTCTTTTTATCTGATTTATTATGTTAAAACCCTACGTCCCTTGGTCCTAATCCTGGGTTTTGAGTCTGTCTCTGATGATTTAATTCGTATGTGTGCTTGTTTCTCATGAACGTTCTGAGTTTCTGTAATTTTACCCTATTATGTTCATTAGGTTTTCTGATTTTTGCTTCTTCCGCTTATATTATGATTATTCTGTCAATTCCTCAAATTATTGCTATTTTTCTAGTTGAAGCCCTGATTCTATGTGATTTGTACTACTGTGCTCATTAGGGTTCCTGATTTTTGCCTTTTCTTGCCTATTATGTGTTTATTCCGTATATGCATAGAGACTTGTGGTAATCTCCCCTTAATTAGTACTACCCCTCTTGAATCCCTAATTTCCTGTAATTGGCACCTTTCACTGATTTCTTGTGATGATTTCCTTACTGATTTTCAGCCTCTAAGATATTTTCTTGCCTTATTTTTGGTCGACTATGCTGTCAATCGATTCTTAAGTACTTTCCTTAATTAGATTTTCTGAACCTAACCTAGTTACTTGTTCTATTCTTACTATGCCAAAAAATATTTCCTTATGTGTTATGTTCCAGTCTTATATGATCTCTTTCCTTATTTTATCACTGCTTGTTACCGTTTGAATTTTAAACTCCTTAATTAAAGGAAGTACCTATACTGATTCGATACTAATTGATACCTAGTTCCATAATTATTGCTGAACTTTGATTCTTGCCTTAGTTTCTACCTGTTTTCAAACTATAAGTACCCTGGTTTTCATTAACACAACACACGAACACAAAAACTGTCTCTCACACAAAAAAATACTCTTCTGCTCTCTTTTCTCCGGTTACTTGCTATTGTTCTAAGTCAGCCGGCTGCAAGCCAAGGTTGATTACCCTACTCTCTTGCTCCTCACTTTGTGTTTACTATCTTCTTTACTGGTATGTTCTGATTTCCATTCAAGTTTCAAAAACAATATGTTTCTTTTACTGCTTCAAGTTCATCCTGTTTCTAGTATGTTTTCACTTATGGTTTTGTTGTTCAACTTGTAACTAATATGTTTGCTTCATCACTTTATCAGCATGCTTCTGAATGTGTCCCCTCCCCTAGATTCATCATGTTTATGAAATGTTATCCCCCTCCTAGTATACCCCAATGTGGCCCTTCCTTACTTATGTTTCTCTGATTTCTGTCGTGAACCTCTTTGTGCAAAGTAGTTGGCTATCCTTAAGTTACATGATGCTGTGTTAATTCTAAAGTTCCCTAACCCCTTAGCATATTGCTGATTCTATACTTAAGTGCTCCTGCAACTATGTGTTTACCTATGTGACCTATGTGTCCCCAAATCCCACTACCCCTGTTTTTGGTTGCTGAACCTGCCTTGGCCCTATGTTTCTTGGTTATGTATGAATTTGTTTTGGGTGCTGTGTTTGGACTGTTGCTTGTTACTCTACTCTCTTTTCAAAAAATGTCCTATTGAATAACTCCCCCTGTTGTTTTACAAAAACTATTTCAAACAAGTCTCTTTTCAAACTGTTTTCCTGCTTAAATCTTTTCAAAACTATGTTGAGCACTCTCACTCCACTCTTAGACCACTATGTTCTACCCCTTTTGTGTGAGCCTTGCCTTGGGACCCTTGAGCTCCCTCTGAACTTTGACACACAAAAGCTGGCCTTTCCACACTGCACTTACTCTGTCTTGGCTATGAAATCTGGGTGTGAGCACTGCCCAGGATCCCTTGAGGTCCTTAGGGAACTCTGACACACCCGGATATGAGAAAGGCTATGAAACAGTCTTGGCATTTGAGGTTCTGGAAATCTGGGCCCGTTTTCAGGCTCTCTACAGTGTAACTTCTTATTTTCTTTTTCTACTTATGTATTCCAATATTGGTCTGTAATAATTTGTTGTAAACGAATATTGGGGTTGGATGGTGAAAAGGGGAGGGTAGTTGTATATGTTATCAACATCAATGGGTAGAAACCATGCCTTAGGTTTACATTTCCTATATGCGCATTAGAATCCATGTCTAAGACCAACACATTCAAAGCATGTCATGCATTAGATATCATGTTCTTACGTTTACTGTTTTAGCATCTCATTTGACATTATTTTATCATTTAGAAATCCTGCTTTAGGCTAAATAATAGCATTAACATAAAACTGTTGCTCCTGCATATCCTGAAATCATGCTGTAACTTTCTGGGCATTTAGAAATCATGCTTTAGGAATTCCGCATATCCTGAAATCATTCTGCATTTTTATATGTGCATGTTAGATAACCTATTTTAGGATCTCGTTCACACTCGCTCAGTCACACCTAGTTAAACTACTGATGCATGAAAAGGACATAAAACAGTCTCACGTTTGATTATCCTGTTTAAGTGAAACTGGTCATAATCCCTGTATATCTTTGCAATATTTAGAACAGCATGCTTTAGGTAAAAATAACTTCTAAGTTGTTTTAATAATTCTGGTAATTGTTGTGCGTTATCCTACGCCTAGGTAAGCCTTAGGTAATCAACCTTTATAAAACTGGAAACTGTCCTTTGTGTTTACTGCTTAATGGTTAACAAGCTTAAAATCAGTAGGCAAGCCTGATTAGGACTTCCTCTCTGAGTTATGTAATAAATGTGACTCTGCTACCATGCTTAGGATCTGAATTTAGACCTTAATTGTGTATGAGGCATGCTGTTTGTGTGTACTAAGTGTGGAGGTATATCTGAGCCTTTTATTTGTCTTCCATGCTCCCCTTTAATTGAAGTCCTATATGTTCATTATATGTCGCCTTAGTATTTTACCTTTAAACTTGAGGGTTTTCCTAGAACCCCCTTTTATAGGATAGGAGTCCTAAATTCCTCCCGGACTGATAGGAAGGGATGGGTAACAGCATGCAATAGGGGTCGAGACCAACTCTTGCTTTAATTGCCTTCATGGGACGGGAAATGGTAGATATGGATATGACGACCGGTGCGTTAATACCATGTGTAGCCCCTCTTTGAGGAGTGTCAAACCGGGTATTGCATTGATGTGATCCATATTATAAACAAACCTAGGATACCCTTTACATTCACAAATATGCTTAGATTGTAATTCTTTTCAAAATCTAGCTTTTCATTAACTGTTTTTTCAAACATCCGTGTACTTAAACTTAAATCCCCTATTATTTGAGTCATACTTGTTTATTTGCTAAATTGTACAAATCCACAAAAGCTGTTTGGCCGGGAACCACACTGGTGGATCCTGAGGGGTGCCTAACACCTTCCCCTTAGGATAATTTTAAGCCCTTACCCTATCTCTGGTTACCAAACATAGTTATCAATAAACCCCCTAGGTGCCCTAACGCACCTTAAATCGTTAGGTGGCGACTCTTCAAAATGCAAACCCCTTTCCCAAAAGGAACGAGTTGTCTCAACCAAAATGTCAAAAACCCGATTTCGCGAGAAAAAAGGGGTGCGACAGCTAAATAGATAATAACGGGAGGGGAAGCATGTTGAGGGGATTAAAAGATAAAGGATCACAACAGTAGAGAAATTTAAACAGCTAGTACACCTTGAACCAGTAACAACAAGTAAATACAGTTACGGAAAATGCATGGCATCACCCTTCGTGCTTTTACTCTCAACCTCACCAAATAATCAATAGAAAAGGCACGACATCACCCTTCGTGCTTTTACTCTCATCCTCACCATATAAATCAAATAAGAATGGCACGGCATCAACCTTCATGCTTTTACTCTCATCCTCACCATATAAATCAAATAAGAATGGCACGGCTGATAACTAGAGATTTTGACGCATTTTATGCTCCTTCTTGCTTATGCTTTGATCAAATATTCATACAAAATAGTCCCAAAAGGCTCTGATTGTAGGTTTGATCAACAAAGTGACAAAATGTCAGAGATTGGCTCAAAAGGAGTGAAACTTGCACAAGTGCCAAAGACAAGTCAAGTTCAGTCAAAACAGGCCCAGTGCGGCCGCACTACACTTTGTGCGGTCCGCACTGAGAGATTCAGAGAGCTGGTATTTCAGGTATTAAGGCAGTGCGGCCGCACAAGGTTTTGTGCGGTCCGCGCTGAAGGCAATGCGGCCGCACTACCATTCTGTGCGGTCCGCAGAGCCAAGATTTAGAGAAGCTGCAAAATGAAGTTTTCAAGCCAATGCGGTCCGCAGTCAAGTTTGTGCGGACCGCACTAGAATACTCCGTGGCCGCAGTCCATTCTGTGCGGTCCGCAGAGCCCAAGTTCATAGAATGAGATTTTTGAAGTCAAGAGCCCAGTGCGGACCGCGGTCGATTTTGTGCGGTCCGCACTAACCCTGCATGGGCATTTTTGTCCAGATTTTTCAGCTTAATATAAATAGATTCTTTTTCCATTTTTAGGGTATCAGATATTGTAATACATCAGCTGCGCTCGTGGGTCGACTTTTCTTAGCCATTTTGGGCATTTTTACTTACTTTTCATCATTGAATCTTTGTATTAAGCTTAGAAATTAATTAATATGTGTTTATCTTCATCTATTTCTTGCTTTTTTTCTTTAATTATGAGTAGCTAGACCCATAAGCTAGGGTTGTGGCTCAACCCTAGTGTGGGTAATTGATGGGTCTTGTATTTTAGGGCTAATTTGACTATGGGTGTTTGTTATTTGGGCCAATTTGATGGTTAATTTCTGAATTAGTGGTTGCAAACACTAGTTTGTGTTGAGTTGACTTGAGCTCTTCTTGAGAAAGAGAGCCTAAGTCTCTGAATTGGTCCAACAATAAATTGGGGCGTACTCAAGAGATTGATAGCCCCAATTAAAGGGTTAAACCTCGAGAGAGTAATACCCGAATTGAAGCCTAGTTGCTTATGCAAATTTGCATACCCAATTGGTCTTGAGAAAGCCAATTCGGGCAAAATCACTCGAACCACTGAGAGGTGTAGAGTGGGTAAAGTCGTGCAACGGTTATAACATACTCCCCAATCATGTCAAATGTGCTTTAGATTCAAGTACCCATCAATTGACCACCTAGGCGGTAGTCACTACCCTAGTACATTTTAAACCCATTTGAAAAACTCGTAGCATTATAGCTCTTAGCTAAATTTACAATTTGTAGTTAGATAAAAGTAGAATTATAAAGAAAACCCCAAAAATGTTGAGAAGTGTAATTAAGAACACAAACGCAATCCTACACTAGATAGATACTCGATTCCAATTCTAGCTCTCTGTGGATATCGATCCCGACCCAAAATCGGGTAAAAGCTATTGCGACCCTCTCTTGCTACTTTTTAGTAGTGCGGAGTTGGCAGCGACCAACTTTTTGGCACCGTTGCCGGGGAGCTAACGGTCTTGGCTATCTATTTAGTTAGATTTGTATTTTGTTCTTCTTTCCTTCTTGTTACTAATTTGTGTGTGTAAATACTTCAGGTACCAAAATGGCTTTAAATGCTAATGACCCTCTTGGAAATGTGAATGTCGGGGAGGTGGTAGATGACATCAGAGAAGAAGAGGTGCCTCTTGTACCTCAAGGACAATGTAGTGGCCGCCAGGACAATGCAAATGACTATGTTCCAGACCCTCCTCCACCACCTCCAAGAGCGGTTCCTCGGGTGCTCCCGAACCAAGGCTATGCAAGTGCTATTGTCCCACCCAGAATCCGAGCGGGCAATTTTCAGATAACCAATGTGATGTTGACCTCACTTGAGCAGCGTGGGTATTTCACGGGCGCTGCGGATCAAAATGCCTACAAATATCTCATAGGGTTCATGGATACATGTTGGGGGAGCTAGCAGACGAATGTGTCCGAGGATGCTCTTAGGTTGAGGCTTTCCCCATTCTCACTTCGGGGGAAAGCATTAGATTGGCTCGAGAGACTTCCCAACCATTCCATAACAACTTGGGATGAGTTGACGGATAAGTTTATTGCTAAATGTTTCTCACCCGGGCATATGGCGGCACTTTGAGATGAGATATTGGCCTTCAAGCAAGAGCCCACGGAACCTTTGCATGAGATTTGGGAGAGATATAGAACTATGGTGAAGGAATGCCCCAACAATGACATGACGGAGAATATGTTGCAACAAACTTTCTACCGGGGCATCAACACTACAAATCAATGATAGTGAATCAACTTGCTGGGGTTAACTTTATGAAATTGACGTATGATGAAGCTTGTGCCGTTCTTGATGAGATGGCGGATACATCCTCCGCATGGCAAAGTGGAGCCAATGTTCCTCAAGGTGACCCTACGGTTATTCATTTTCATAAGGAATTACATGACCATGGGCAAGCTATAGCGGAGTTGACAACTACTATGAACCAATTGGCTAAGGCACAGTTTCAACAAGTCCAAAATCCTCGCCAAGTGAATGCCATGGAGGGTGTTAATATGCTTGTCAACAAGAGAAGGCAAAGAAGGCAGCAAAACCAAGGGAATTCTGAGCAATTTGATGATGACTGTGATGGGTTTCAAAATGATGGCTATGATGAACAAAGTGAAGAGGTTCAATATGTGAATAACTATCAAGGCCAATGGGGCAACTCTTCTAACCAACAATAGTGGAGACCTCAAGGAAATTGGGGCAATCAACAACAAAACAGTGGTAATTGGGGGAACAACAACCAAAATAACAACTGGGGCAATCCGAACAACAATCAAGGCAACCAAGGGAATTGGAATGGTAATAACAACAAATTGGGGTGGAAACAATAATCAAGGTGGATGGAATAATGGAAACCAAGGAAACCGGGGGAAAGGCTTTCAAAGGCCCCCAATGTATCAACAACCGAACAATCCACCCCCATTTCCTTCTCAAGGTCCTAGTTCTTCCAACAATGAAATGGGTAGAATTGAAATGATGTTCGAACAAATGATGAAAAAGAATGCAGATTCAGATGCACAGTTGGCTTCCCACAATACCTCTATCAGAAACTTGGAGGTGCAAATAGGCCAAATCTCTCAATCATTGAATACTCGCCCGAAGGGTGCTCTACCAAGTGATACAATAGTGAACCCAAAGGGTGGGAACAACCATGTTATGGCGGTTACAACAAGAAGTGGGAGAGGCGGTGATGTGAATGCCTCTAAGCAAAAGCAAGTTGTGGACGATAATGTTGAGTTGCAAAAAGATGAAGTTCCAGTGGTAGTTGAAGATGTGGTTGATGACAATGTGAACAATGAAGCGAGGATTGACATTAATGAGGCCGAGGTGGAAACTCAAGATGCCGTGAACCCATCTAGGGAACACGTGATTGACATGCCGGAGCCGGTTGTGCCAAAAGCCAAGGCTCCTTTGCCAAGGCCACCTCCACCTTATCCTCAAAGGCTAGCCAAGAAAAAGAATGAGAATTGGTTTAAAAAGTTCATTGACATGATGAAGAGCCTATCTATCAATGTGCCTTTGGTAGAGGCTTTGGAGCAAATTCCTGGCTATGCCAAATTCATGAAAGATTGGTTACAAAGAAAAGGTCCATGGACTGCGAGACTATCAAGATGACCCACCAAGTTAGTGCTATAGTGCATTCAATGGCTCCGAAGTTGGAGGATCCCGGTTCTTTCACAATCCCTTGCCCTATTGGGAGTGCAGAGTTTGCTAAAGCTTTGTGTGACCTAGGGGCTAGTATCAATTTGATGCCCTATTCAGTTTTCAAGACTTTGGGTATTGGGCCACCAAGGCCAACTTCCATGAGACTACAAATGGCGGATAGATCAATGAAGCGACCACTGGGTATAGTCGACGATGTGCTTGTCCAGGTGGACAAATTTATCTTGCCAGCTAATTTTGTTATCTTGGATTGTGAGGTCGACTATGAAGTCCCGATCATATTGGGGAGACCTTTCCTTGCTACGGGGAAGGCTCTAGTTGATGTGAAAGCAGGGGAACTCACTTTCAGGATGGGTGATGAAAAGGTAGTCTTTCATGTGTGCACGTCAATGAAGCAACCCAATTGTACCGAAGTGTGCTCATTTGTGGATTTAGTCACAGCAGTGATAACTGATGATACCAATGCAATGATCAATGTTGAGGACCCTTTGGAGGCCGTATTTTTAAATTTGGATGTCAATGATGATGTGGGCCGAGTGGAGTGCGTGAATGCTTTACATGGAATGGGCTCTTATTCTTATGAGCTCTGAAACTTTCTTTGGATCTTGAAAATAGAAAAACGCCTCCAACAAAGCCTTCAATTGAGGAACCCCCGGTGTTGGAGTTGAAGCCATTACCTCCACACCTCAGGTATGAATTCTTGGGCTCTAATTCAACTTTACCAGTTATTCTTTCCTTTTGTCTTACTAACATACAGGTTGACGCCACATTGGCGGTGCTCAAAAAGTGGAAAAAGGCAATTGGATGGACTCTAGCTGACATTTGGGGAATAAGCCCCGCATTCTGTATGCACAAGATTATTCTAGAGGATGATGCAAAACCCTCCTTGGAACATCAAAAGAGGCTCAATGAGGCAATGCAAGAAGTGGTGAAAAAAGAAGTGATCAAGTGGCTAGATGCAAGCGTGGTGTATCCAATCTCTGACAGCTCATGGACTTCTTCGGTGCAATGTGTGCCGAAGAAGGGTGGTATGACCGTGGTGACCAATGCTAATAATGAGCTTATTCCAACCCGGACAGTGACCAGATGGAGGGTGTGCATGGACTACCGCAAGCTGAACAAAGTGACCCGCAAGGATCACTTCTCATTGCCTTTCCTGGACCAGATGCTAGATCGCCTTGCTGGGCGTGCCTTCTATTGTTTCTTGGACGGTTATTCAAGGTACAATCAAATTTTGATAGCTCCGGAGGATCAGGAGAAGACAACCTTTACTTGTCCATATGGCACCTTTGCTTTCTCTCGAATGCCCTTTGGGTTATGTAATGCACCGGCAACATTCCAACGGTGTATGATGTCCATTTTCACTGATATGGCGGAAGATATATTAGAGGTGTTCATGGACGACTTCAGTGTAGTTGGTGATTCATTTGAAGAGTGTTTGGGAAATTTGGATAGAGTGTTGGCCCAGTGTGAAGACACCAATCTTGTGCTAAATTGGGAAAAATGCCACTTCATGGTTGAGGAGGGCATAGTGTTGGGCCATAAAATTTCAAAGCATGGGATTGAAGTTGACAAAGCCAATATAGAGGTGATTTCAAGGCTTCCTCCCCCCACTTCTGTCAAGGGGGTGAGGAGTTTTCTTAGGCATGCGGGGTTCTACCGGCGATTTATCAAGGACTTTTCGAAGGTAATGAATCCTCTTTGCAAGTTGCTAGAAAAGGATACAAAGTTCGTGTTTGATGAGAGATGTATGCAAGCCTTTGAACTTCTAAAGCATAAGTTGACCACCACCCCGATCATTACCTGTCACGACCCCAACCCCGGCCGTGATGGCACCCAACACACTGCTAGGCAAGCCCGACCAATTCAACAACCTTAAACCTTTTCATACAGCTCATGATTCAATTAACACAAATAATTACTAAGTCATAATACTGAAACTCTGAAATATAGTTAAAACATGCGGAAAACCCAAGTAGAAATACTACTACACAGCTCGAAGAATCCGGTGTCACAAGTCTGAGCCTCTAATACATGAGTATCAACCTACTACTTATCGTTCTCTAGAAATGCGGAAATAAAGCAAATAAGATAGAAGGAAGATCAAGACTGCGAACGTCAAATGCAGCTACCTTGAAACTTCTAGATATGATGCTAGGCAGAGAAGTCCTCACACAGCCTCAGGTGTACCTGGATCTGCACGCAACGTGTGCAGGGAGTAATGTGAGTACTCCTACCCAGTGAGAGTAATAAACATAAATAAAGGCTGAGAATAAGAAATCCTGAATAGGCACAAAGTAATTCTATAAATACAGCAACTTGAACAAAGTAGTAGTATAAAATCCAGTAGTAAAATTAGTGAAAACAATTATGGAAAATCCCATAACAGATAAATAATTAAATGATAATCAAATATGCAATGCAACACAATAGACCGGTACTCTCCAGTAATACCCGCTGCGGCGTGCAGCCCGCTCCATTTATTTATCATCGACGGCGCTCACTGGGGGTGTGCAGACTCGGGAGGGGCCCCTTACTGGCCAAGCGCAATATAAGCCATATCGTGGCATCAACTAGGCCCTCGACCTCATATCAATATCATTCATAACCGTCTGCGGCGAGCAGCCCGATCCCATACTCAGTCCAAAATCACAAGCTTCTCGGGCACATTAATATAGAAATATGCAGCCCAAACTTCATTAAAAAATATTAATTAAGTTTCTAGTTTGAGAAAAGTGGCTGAGTTTGCAAAACAGTATTAAATTCTAGGACTGAGTTCAATGATATGTAGAAATGGTAAGAAACCAGTAACAACAATCCCTGAAGGATTTAATCAATTGGCACGAAGCCCAAATATAGCAATCAGCTCAATTAAAATAATAATAAGTGAATTTCAGTTAATACGCAGTTAATAATCAATCTACGGGCACGGACCAAGTCACAATCCCCAACGGTGCTCTACCCCACGCTGGCTACCTGGCGTTGCCAAGTCACCTCAATATAGCATACGATGTGCAAACACGGGGTTTTCAAACTAGAACAGCATTTACATCTATCTACTCACCTCAAGCCGGCCAAATCTGCTTGCTACTGCCCTTGCCTCTCAAATCGACCTCTCGCGCGTCGAATCTGACCAAAACCACACGAATACGTCAATTATGCTACTGGCCATCAAATACCCAAATCGAAAATAATCGAAATATATCAATAATCCCGAAATTGGCACAACCGAGCCCCTGGCCCATTCTCGAACCAGAAATTTTACAGGAAAAGTGTTCTTCATCTTCTTCTGAATTCCGTAATATAAAGAACACCAAATCGGAGTCCGTTTGGACCCTCAAATCGACCCCTTGATAAAGTCTCAATAATCTCAGGCCCTCAAAATCCTATTTTCTACTATTTTTCATGATTTAAAGGCTGGACTATGGTCTATAATCACGCCATAAAACTGAGTTTTATAAATCAGAATCACTTACCTTCTCATGATACCCACTGGATTTTCTCTCTAAACATCACCTTCAGAAAGCTTTTCCGTTCAAAAATTGGAAAAAACTTGATCTGCTCATTACTAGGATATACTCGTTACGCGTTTTTACTGCTCCATGGATTCCTTGTGAAATTCTAATGAATTTAGGCTTTTGAATCACTCCAATTTGACCTTAATATATGACAGGAGGTATGTAGGTTTTAAGATTTTGCAAATAGTGCAGGTTTCTTAAATACGCGTCAGGGCATTTCGTCCATTCAATCTGAAACTGGCAATCTGGCAATCTTGGTAAAATGGTCATAAAATCCTCATACGATGTCCAAATTCGAGATTCTTTTTGCTACGGGTCCGTAATTACAATATGGATCTAATGCTTCATTCAAAACAGTAGTCGGAGCTTATTTGTTCAATATGATATTATTTATGCTTGAAGAAACGACATCGAAGCATAAGAAAAACGAGCACAACGCAGCCCAAACCTATCCGAAACTCACCCGAGCTCCTCGGGACCGCATACGAACATACTAACACGTCACATATGATCATTCAAACTTAGTTGCATTCTCAAAACACCAAAACTAACATCAAAACACCAAATTTACATCGGATTCAAGCCTAAGTTCTTCTAAAACTTCCGAAACACGCATTTGATCAAAACCCCAACCAAATCACCTCCGAATAACCTGAAATTTTGCACACACATCCCAAATCACCTAACGAAGCTACAACAACTCTCGGAATTCCATTACGACTCTCGGATCAAAATCTCACCTATCAACCGGAATTCGCCAAAATACTAACTTCGCCAATTCAAGCCTAATTCTACACCAGACCTCCAAAATCACTTCCGATCACAGTCCTAAGTCACAAATCATCCCCCGAAGCTAACCGAATCGTCGGAATCCACATCCGAGCCCTCTAACTCATAGGTCAACATCCGGTTGACTTTTTCAAAACAAGCCCTCCTTAAAGAGACTAAGTGTCTTATTTCCTTCCAAAAATCAACCCAATTCAACTCGTTCACACAAGACACTGATAATGAAGCATAACGAAGCAGGAAATGGGAGAAACGGAGCGGTTCTCACGGGACGACGGGTCGGGTCGTCACATCCTCCCCAACTTAAACAAACGCTCGTCCTCGAGCGTACCCAGAGTTGTCCTAGAAGCCAACCAATAGCTGAATGACCTTACCAAGCATATACCCGGGGGTGATCCCACGTCACCCTATCTCGCATAGGTCCGATAACACAACATAGCTGAAATTTCACAATCCATCTAGTCCATAGCTGAAATTCCAACACTTTCATATACTGCCAACGATAAATGAAACACGCAATAAACCGTAACCATTTCTCAGATCAACCATTCATGAAGCCACTTCCCTTTTGACTAATACCATAGCAGATTTCGAGCCGAACCTCGATATTATCCTTCCAACAAGCTGAAATCAAATCCGTTCGTATTCATTAGTGACCCCAACGATCACCTCGAATCCAACACACCACTCTGGTGATATGACACCTCAATACAGGCCTAAGCCACAACTTGCATAATACGCGCTCCAATAAGAAACGGTCTGAAATACTCAAATCATGAAAAATGACTCAAACGAAAGAGCTGTACCTCAAGCTCATCAGTACCATCACAACACAAGGCTGAGACCCCGTCTCACATCATAGAAATAGAACACCTGAATCTACCCCGAAAGGTCATATCTCCACGTGGCCTCGCTACAATGTGCGATCCTATCCAAACACTGTTACACATGAAACACCTCAAGTCACTATGCTCAAAATCGACAGCCACGCACAATTTGATGTCTGGAACCAAAGCAATTCATTACACCCATGCTGAAACAAATAACATACGCCACGCAACCCGATAGGTCATAACCAATTCTCCATTTACGGAGCAACACCCAATTACTCTTCCCGCTCGACTTTCACTATGAATCCCCAATAGAACCGCACCGCATGTGCCCATAACCAACAAATCATAACGTCTCATAACACCGAAAAGCAACTCATAGCTCTCCTCAGATCACTAACAAGCTCAATAATGATCGAATCAACCTATCCCTCAACAATACAATTCGGGTCCAACCAAGCCAACTCAAGCTAAACACGTATCCACATTGGCCTACCAACGAACTCATTACCAAGAAAGCCTGAAGCTGCTCCTTCCACTACTATAACTCCTGCTGGAGCCGTACGATACGGTGCCCGGCACCAAATCAATATCGAAATCCACAACCTCGCCCGGCGACATGCCCGGCCACAAGAAATGCATCCGAAAAGTCTCTTAACACCGGAACGGAACCAATGGTAGAAACCTATGCACTGACATCCATCACGAAGGCCTAATTAAGAAAAGCAATCCTTCCCAGCCGTCCGCTGGGTCTTTGAAATATAAACCACTCTGCAAGAACATAATCCAATGCACCTCGCCACTCAACCCGTGGCATTTCCGGCATAGCCCGTAGCGCAATAGTTCAGAATCACCTAACACTAAGACAACCAGTCTGAATTTTAACATCACATCCAAAATCTAACATACCAGCAAATAAAGATCCACTCAAGCCTCCAAATCCCGATTGCCGCTAAACGGTGCCGAATACACACGATCCACAACCACGACATAGCCTGTACATGAGAACTCCCAGTCTCCAACTCCATATAGCACATGAATCATTATACCTGATCCCAATTTTGCCGTCCGAACACATACCACACCTTAAATACCCCATCACTCCACGATAGATACTTTAAAATTTCCTGTGCCACCAAGCAAACCCGAATACCACCAGTTGATCCAACAAGAAAATGCCGCAATACTACTGAAGTATCATCAGTTTAATCACATTACCCTTTTTTCTGAGACATATACTCTGGTCAAATCGCTTCCAATTAGCAGCACCATTTCCTTGATTATCTGAGGCTACCCGTTGCCTAAGAGTTTTATGAACTTCTTTTCAGAACTGAACTGAATCCTCGTACACGCAAATCTCGATCCTCCACAACATACCGCATATACCATACCATCCAAGGATAGCAGGAAAACTTTTATCTCCCTTCCGAGTCACAGACATCTACGCACTCAACTAGTCAAGAACTTCCATTGATCCCATCTAGAAGAAAAATCATTACACATTCCATGTCTCTCATATTCGTAGAAAATGCACCTCTTCAACCACGGTAGAAATCGACAAGAACTCTCTCAATTCCGTTTGCATAAATTAAACTGCCAGGACGGAATCCTTCTAACTCGACCAAGCTAAGCAAGCCATCAAAACCCAAGCATTGCTGCAAAATACTTGTAAGGGCTCATTACCTCAAACACATACAAAGAATTAATCATATCCTTACCATACCGATTCGGTCTACTATCAAGCTATTCCATCTATCTAATTTCCCTTCTGATTCATCATCAACTTGATATTCCCCCTTGCTGTAGCACCACAGTTCCTCAACCCAGGCTCACTACACGAGACCAAAGCACAAGACCACACTGTCTAAGACCCATAAGCCACTGAATCCTCTCTCAAATATTCCCAGAAACACCACATTCCAAAATACTTTACTCTGAAGAACTTCCTGCGAATCTAAATCCGTTACCTTTACTTTCCAGATATTGATACATAGAATCCCATAATTAACATAAAAATACCACAAGTCTTGACCCTTTTTCCAATGAAAACACAGTCTCTAACCACATACACAACCTTAAGACACCTGATTGTTACATGTAGAATCTTGAACACATTAAAATCATTCTCGAGAGTCATTTACTTCTTATTCAAACTGCAATTCACCTGATCAAACGAACATAACCACCCGTGCCTCATTAGCACTCTGACACCGCAGGATATGACCTCATCCCAATACAAACAAACATCTTCCTGCTCCATGCATCGAGCATTCTTTACCAACAACAGCTTAAGACATCCTGTGATTCTCACACATCTACGAAGTACCATATAACCTTTGTCAAAATTTTTCTTAACTCGTGCCATCCTCGGCTCAATTTCCGCAACCAGAACTGATTCGCCAGCATGCCTCAAACCGGAACCAACATAGCACATAACCGTACAATTAGCTAATCAATAGCAAACTCCCCAACTTGGCTCGAAGCCACAGATAAAAACACTCCCAAAAACTCATAACGCATATACTCCATTGCTGCCTTAATACCATAGTGAGATTAAACTCAATCCTTCATAAGCTTGTGGAAACACAAATCATCTAGAATTTTTTTTTAACTCTTATGCAAATCTCGTATTCACTCACACAACAGTCAAGCCCACTCTCTAGGCGATCCAATTTAGATGTTAACACATTTTCTTCACTTGTAAATGAGATCTTCTAATAGATAACATAAGGATCACACAACTTTAGAACACTCCGCGGGAGATGACCCACCTGCTTTGCCTCCAACTACCATTTCTGTATACCTTCCACCGTCCTAAACTGTACGCAGTCGCTTAGTCTTCCTGAGTCTGAACTCATATCGCAACATAAAATTTTTACTTCACTCTCAACTGGAAACATGAAAAGATTCTTCACGCGCCTATAACTCAGGCTATACCTCAAATCACAATGGAATTCAAACACCTAATAGTTCTTCTATCATCCAGTAGGCCTTCCTCATCACCTCCAAGTCACATAGATGCACCTTGCAGCACTAACATACTCACCACGTAGGTAACCAGCCGTCACTCCCACTAATAGGGGCGATGCCGAACATATAAGTTCAAACACTTGCTCACACAATTAGCACCTCGATGTTCAAGCCATAGGAAAAGATCCAGCCTCAAGTCCTCCAGACTGGCCCAACATAAACTCACAGAGATTACATCTCGCCCCTCGATCGAGGAATCACAAGCCATCAAGGCACATCTGATACTGAGCGCTCATGCGCGCGTACGAACACGTGGAAGGAATTTCAAGAGTTTCTTTTCAAGCTGAATCAAGGACGCACGATAAGAATTCAAGAATGTGAAGTTTACCTAAAGGTTCTGCAGCCTCTTGAGGATAAGTACAGACGTCTTCGTACTGATCCACGAGACTCTACTAAACCGGCTCATGACTCGTGTGACCAAGTAACCTAGGCTCTGATACCAACTTGTCACGACCCCAACACCGGTCGTGATGGCGCCCAACACACTGCTAGGCAAGCCCGACCAATTCAACAACCTTAACCCTTTTTATACAGTTCATGATTCAATTAACACAAATAATTACTAAGTCATAATACTGAAACTCTGAAATATAACTAAAACATGCGGAAAACCAAAGTAGAAATACTACTACACAATCCGAAGAATCCGGTGTCACAAGTCTGAGCCTCTAATACACGGGTGTCAACCTACTACATATTGATCAAAAGAAATGCGGAAATAAAGCAGATAGGTTAGATGGGAAGATCAGGACTGCGGACGTCATGCAGCTACCTTGATGCTCCCAGATATGATGCTCGGCAGAGAAATCCTCACTCAGCCTCAGTGGGTGCACATAGATCTGCACACAAGGTGCAGGGAGTAATGTGAGTAATTCCAACCAAGAGAGTAATAAACATAAATAAGGGTTGAGAGTAAGAAATCCTGGATAGGCACTATAATTACAGCAGTTTAATCCAGATAATGCCAACTCAATAAACCAATGAAAACAATGATGCTGCAACAGATAAGTAAATAAATGAAAATCAATTCAGACATGCAACAAATAGTACGGTACTCTCTAGTACCCGTTGCGGCGTGCAGCCCGCTCCATTTATTTATCGTCGACGGCGCTCACTGGGGGTGTGCAGACTCCGGGAGGGGCCCCTTACGGCGCAAGCGCAATATCAAGCCATCTCATGGCATCCATTAGGCCCTAAGCCTCATATCAATATCAATATAATACTGCTGCAGCGCGCAGCCCGATCCNTAGTCTCCTTATGCCAACATATGGTCTCCAATCTTTAGTTGAGATTTTAGACATAGGGTCTCCACTCCCTAGTCACTTTGCCGACATAGGGTCTCCACTCCCTAGTTGAATTTATTTTAGACATAGGGTCTCCACTCCCTAGTCTGATTTGCCAACATAGGGTCTCCACTCCCTAGTTGAAGTTATTTTAGACATAGGGTCTCCACTCCCTAGTCACTTTTCCAACATAGGGTCTCCACTCCCTAGTTGAAGTTATTTTAGACATAGGGTCTCCACTCCCGAGTCACTTTTACAACATAGGGTCTCCACTCCCTAGTTGAATTTATTTTAGACATAGGGTCTCCACTCCCTAGTCTGCTTTGCCGACATAGGGTCTCCACTCCCTAGTTGAATTTATTTTAGACATAGGGTCTCCACTCCCTAGTCTGATTTGCCAACATAGGGTCCCCACTCCCTAGTTGAAGTTATTTTACACATAGGGTCTCCACTCCCTAGTCACTTTTCCAGCATAGCATCTCCATTCCCTAGTTGAAGTTATTTTAGACATAGGGTCTCCACTCCCTAGTCTGCTTTTCCAACATAGGGTCTCCACTCCCTAGTTGCTTTTCCAACATAGGGTCTCCACTCCCTAATTGAAGTTATTTTAGATATAGGGTCTCCATTCCCTAGCCTTTTTTTCCCACATAGGGTCTCCACTCCCTGGTTGATTTCATTATAAATATTGGGCCCCACTCCCTAATCTCTTTTTCCCAAGGATATACAATCCTGATTTTATTGCCTTCAATAAAGAAATAGTTTAGATTTTTGTTACAATAACTCACGAAATTTTTCTAGTGAAAACTAGGGCAGAAAATTTCGTTCGTTTGTTTGCTTTGGTGCCTGAACAGGTTTTCACCGTGAGGCACGAGGTATGAGATGACCAAAAGAAGAAGTCTCAACCCAAATAAAAGAAAGTAAGAACAAGAAAAGAAGTTGAACTCCAAGTATAGAAGCGGAGAAAAGGTGCGGACTGCCCAAGATATGATTGAAGTCACAAGCTTTGCATGTCCCGTCTTGATCTGAAAAGCTGAAGAAGAATGAACCAACGATTTCAACTAACAAGCATCAAGATTCAGATCAGAGTCTGCATGAAGAACCATCCAAGACTCAAGATCAAGCTTTAGAAGGTTTATAGATAGGAATTTTGTAACTCGTAGTTGATAGGCTTAGCTAGTTTAGTTTTTCATCTTTCATTTTGGTGTAATAAGGAGCTCAGCAAGAAGAAACAGCAGCAACAACAGTGAAATCACAGTTTTCTGGTAGTCCCAGCTACCAAAACTTCCAGAACTACACTGACCTGATTCCTTTATAGCCAAGGATATGTAGGTAACCTCCGAAGCAAGGTTCGGTCAGACTTTTTCAAAAGATGCTTCTCACGGAGTTTCAAACGGGCAAAAATCCCTCGTAATTGCTCATGTTATCTTTGCCCGAAAACCCTTCGTGTTTCTGAGCAAAGAGGGGCAGCTGTGAGCATGTGATTTTTGCCCTATATGAATTACTCCAAGAAAATAGATTTTTCCAATTATTTGCTATTTTATAGGATTTTTGTAGGATTTTTATCAATTGTTTGCATTTTTGTGCATGTTTAATTTTCATTAAAATCATTAAAATGCCAAAAGTACCATGCATTGTATTCAGGTTTTGTTTTTACATTTTCTAAGGATTAATTAGTTAATTATTTATTTTATTAAAAAATAAAAATTACAAAAGGCCCATTTTTACATTTTTACCTTAAATGTTTAGATTAGTGGTCTTTCTCTTCTAATGTAGGATTAAGTAATTTTTATAATTATTGTAATAAGGTAATTAGTTTAATTTTGCAATGTAGATTAATTTAGGATTTTTATTTTAGGATTTTTAATTAAAAAAAAGGAAAAAGGAAAAGAAAAAGGAAATAAGGAGTTAATTGAAAATGGGGTTTTAAACTCAGCAATTGGGCCATTATAAAGCCAAAAACCCGTCCAAAAATCTGACCCAGAACCCAGGCCCAAAACCCGTTACCCGGTCCGTCCCCCTATCATCCAAAACGACCCCGTTTTGCCTTTCTTTCATCAAGACCGTTGCATCATTGTGATCCAACGGCCCGGAATAGGCGCTCATTTTACTATAAGAGTGTCTGAAGCCAACCCCCAAACCCGTTCATTTCATCATCTCCCTCTTCCTATAGCAAACCCTAGCCGCCCCTATACTCTCCGTCGCCTCCGCCATCAACCACCCGCTGGAAATCGCCTCACGGCGGATCCGGTGCTCCAATCCACTCCAAATTCACACCAAACACTCCTCACCTCCTCTTCTTTCCAAATCCCAGAACCAATTCCCTCGAATCCCTCTCAAATCCCTCTAATTTTAGATCTACTACCGAACGCTAGTTTACCCAAACCCTTCCAAAATCGCCCAACCTTACGTCCTATAACCACCACGCCCCCTAAACTCAAAATTCCTCAATGACTTATCCAAATAACTCCTGGAACTCCATGAATCATAGATCCAAAATTTTTTGACCTAGTCCCTGTATTTTCGGGTGCGCTGATGGATTTTGTTGCTCGTTTTGGCTTGGAAACTTGCCCAAACAGATTACTCTTGACCAGAGTAGTCGTTTGGGTCAGTTTCAACCCATCTCGAAGTCCCCTGTGCTCGGCCAAGTTCTTCACCTCCATTATTCGATTGGGTCGTTCCAGACATCATTTTTGTCCAGTAAAACCAGTACCCTGCCTTTCCCTCTTTGATTTTTGTTTTGTGTCTATTTTTATCTTGTAGTTCTAATTGTCTACTGGTATGAATTTGTTCGAGTGTTTATCTTCCCCAATTAGTTGTAATGTTTTACTTGTTTAAATGATTAGGTGTTATTTATTTTACCCTATACTTGCTTGTATTAGTCTCTTAGTTGTTTAGGGTAGATTCATCATGCTTTCCATCTTGTTCTAGTACCTTCTTGCTTTTCTGTTTCTTTTTCCTTTGTTTTAGCTGCATGATTTAAGTTTTAGGGCTTTGTCAGTCAATGATTTAAATGTTCCTGTTCTATGATTGTTTCTGATTTCAGTTAATTTCTAAAAGAATTTAGGTCTAGTCAAAAGTTTAATTGAATTGGGATTGGCTTCATTTAATCTTCCTGGATTTTAAGTCAGGTTTTTGAGTTGTTTGCCTTAGTTTGCAAAACAATAGAAACTTGTAGGGTCCTAATTAAAATAAAAGAAACTTAGGACAAAGCTGAAATAGTCAATAATCAAAAGGGTAAAAATGGACTTTTACATAGGATAAATATCAGAATGTTCTAGAATATGGAAGATGTCCCTATCCTTAGCATAAAAATGGTGGTATTGGATAAGGAAAAGGACAGACAGCTGTAAAAGATGCTGTACTATCCTGAAAGTTCAGAATTTTAGGTTAGAATATGCTTTTTTGATACCTTTTTTGTGCACTCTATAAAAGGGAAACACTGCCTCACTCACACATAGAGATTCAGCATCATTTTACTGCACAAACGTTCTCTTTTCTCTTCTGAAAAAAGATCGATTTCAGAAATCTTAGAAAACATTCAAAACTCCTTATTTTTTGTTTTCACAAGCTGAGAAATATGGTTTGAAGTGGAGGATTCCCTTGGTTCCTTTAGCTGGATTTTCTGGTTTCAAAGTTGTTTTTTATTTGATTTAAATCTATGTGTTATTTTTGGGCTATTGCTGCTGATCTCCTGTTTTTGTTCACTTTGGCTGACTTCAGAATTTTCTTTTCTTCTGTTTCTGTATCCAGGTACCTTTATAGGCCTTGAAAAAAATGCAAAAGTGAAGTTGTAATGTGTTGGGTTGAAGCGAAATTCCAGATCTTCTTTCTTGTTTAGTTTTTTCTTTTACTTCTATTTTTGTTTGTTTATAGTTTATTCTTCTAAGTTCTGTGCTTTTCTTGTAAATCTGATGAGTCATTCTGGCAACTTAGTCACAATATTTGAGTGCTGAAAGTTAGAATTAGCTTAGTCACTTTAATTTTGGCTGGACAGCTTCACTATATCTATGTTTGTAATATGGAGGACTGTGTTGAACTGCTGGTTGTGAGTTGTTTGCTATTATTGTCATTGATGGGAATGCATGTTATAGTTGGGAGGATACATGAACAAGTCCATATTAAATAGGTCATACATGCTGAATTATTTTGTGTTTGGTTAGAGTTAGGAATTCTATCATGCTTTTGATTTCAAATTATAATAGTGGCAAAATAAATTCATGTGTAGGCTATTGTGATGTCTGAATAAGGGAAAATTGTAGATTTGGGTATTGTTAACATAGTAGCATGTTGAAGATTTGTCTTGGGATATGCCTTTTAAATTTGTTAAAATCTGCAAGTGATTTAGGCTGCAATTAGTTAAGAAGGATGTCAAGTTTCGAACAGGGCCTGATATAGGGCCCAAATCGAGACAGCCCGGTCATTTTTTAGCTGGGGCGCTTTAGCTTTAAATACAGCTGTTTCGTTTCCTTCTGTTCTATTTTGGTTCAATGCATCTCTGATTTCAGGAGTTCGTTTCATGAAGTTTTCCTCAATGCATTATTAAAACAGGTCTTAAAAAAACGAATTTGTCTTTAAGGATTTGGCCCTGTGCTTGGCCAAATTAAACCAATGATGCTTTCTACTGATTCACCTCCACTGCTGGGCCTAGTCTCGAGCCCAGTTTCTCTTTTAGGATCTAGACATTTTTTTGGGCTACTGCAAGCCCAGAATCTGTCCCAAACAATTAATTGCTTAAGAATACTACTCCATGCGTGCTTGCATTAAGTAGGCTTATATTGAACCTCAATTTGGATTAAAATCCGAACATCTTCAAATCGCTCTAGTTAAGCATAGTTTCCTTAAATAAAAATAGAGTGAGGTGTGCCATCCTAGTTAAAATGCTTATGGCCCTCTTGTTAAGTGTTATAATTTAGACACTAAAAATGACATTCGTAGTTTGCTTTAGGCTCGACTTAGACTATTTTTTTGATTATGTATACGTTCGCGTAACATAATTGCGAATTTAATTCTAAAAATAACTCGAGGTATGCGTTCGCGCAACTTCAACCAAACTTTTCTTAATAAAATAAGCAAAGCGTTATTAATTGTGGACACGTTCGCATGACATGATTTTTTACGTGCCAAAGGAAAAGAGTATACGTACGCGTAACTCAATTCTTTAAATACGAATAATCAAGTGATTAAAAGCGGTGAAATATAAATGCACATAGGTCCTAAAAATGAGTAGTTAAACAATTTAAGCCAAGAATAAATCGCTAAGCGACCGTGCTAGAAACACGAAACCCGGGAATGCCTAACACCTTCTCCCGAGTTAACAGAATTCCTTATCTAGAATTTCTGGTTCGTAGACTTTAAAAATAGAAACTTCCTCGATTTGGGATTTAAAAATAAACCGGCGACTTGGGACACCAATTAATTAATCCCATTTCGATTAATGTCACTTTAATTGGAAAAACTCTCATATACCCTGGGGTGTGTAAAAAAGGAAGGTGTGACAGTTATCGACAAGCATCAAAGTTTATTCCAAAAAATGCAAAGGGAAGACAAGAAATGACGAAAAGCAAAGATCCTTACATATATAATAAAGGTTCACAAAGACATATTTGCAAGGCTCACGCCTGGAGCCCTTACACAAAAAAGGAACAAGTAAAAACCTAGTCAACCGCCGGGGTCACTTGATCGGACGGAGCTCCCTCAGAAGTTGTGCCTTCAACGGCTTGGCCCTCGACCCTCGGAACATCAAGGCCTCCTCCCCCTCGGGGACGTCACCTTCATTTTCATCATCCTCCAAGCCGTTGGCCGAACCATCTTCGGAGGAAAGCAGAGCCGCCGATTCTTCCTCTAGGGCCTTCACCTTCTTGATCTCAGCAGACAAATCGATGCCCCCTGCATGTACATCCTCGAGAGCCTGTTTCCGTAATCTTAATCGGGCATGCTACAAGGCTCGGGTCAGTTCAAGCTCGGCCTCTTCAGATACCTTCTTGGCTCGAGCATTTGCAGCAGGAGCATCTTCTCGGTACGAGGATATGAGCGCATCGGCTTCGAACTTGGCTGCAGATAGCGCGGCGGCCGATTCAGCATGGAGATCCTTATACTTACTACTGTCCGCCCTTGCATCCTGAAGATGATGCTCAACCGAGGTCAAATTCCCCTGGAGGGTATCTCTCTCGGAGGCTATCTCATCCACACGCTGCTTGAGTCCAAGAATCTCATTATCCCTGGCTCTGAGCCCCTCCCTCATCAGGACATCTTTCTTCTCAAGCTGCAAAAATCAACCCAAAGGTGTTAAATGCTAAAGTCGGTCAAGCACGAAAATAAAAACATATGAAAACTGTATTACCTGCTCAGCAAGATCGGTCCGCTCTCGAGACACCGTCTCCAAACGAGTCCGAAGGTCATGAAGTTCTTCCTCCTTTTTGGTAAAAAGAGCTCTGAGCTCGTCAGCCTCTGATAAGAGCCCCCTACACTCTTCCTCATAGCAGGTCAACTTAGCTTGGGACTTGGCAAAGGCCTGATTGTAAAGCACTATAGCCTGAAAGCATAAAGGAACAAAATCAGGAAGATGAGGATCGGAGCTCAGAGCATAGTCGACGAAAGATTACCTGTTTGCATAGCCTTTCGGCTTCCTCAAAAATGAGCGAGCCGTTAAGCTCGGGGTTTTCTTCGACCCCAGTGAAGAATCCTTCATACACGTCATTCTCCCCGAGGGACGCCCCCCGCATTGGAAGTCTCTCTATTATGGGAATCTCGTATCTCCCTCGGAGAGAATGCTGGAGCCGGCAGAGAATCACCCACATCAACAACTCCGGCTGGATCGATCGGGGCCTTCTCTTGCCTCCGGGGAGCCTAAGAGCTAGGCTCCCCTAACTCATCTACTGAACGCCACTCGGCTCGGGAAATGTTCTGGCCGTCGACCGGCTCGGGGACATCATCTGACCTGCCCTCGAGAACCTCTTCGGCCCGAGGTGGGACAACATCAGCAACTTCTGGTTTAGAAGCCTTCGGCTCAGCAAGGTCCAAAGCAGACACGCTTCCTCTTCGCCCGGGTGCTAGCGGGGAGGAACCTTTCTCTTCGCCCCCAATCGAGGGCTCTCTGCTGCTTCCGAGTCAAGGCCGCTGAATCGACCTTAGGCTTTTGAGCTTTAGCCTTCCTCAGTTTCGGGGACTTAGTCGATGATCTTCTCTTTCTCTTCTTCTCCTTGGTAAGTTTTGGGGTATCTGCCTCCCCGGAGGGGGTTTACCTCATCAAAGAGGCCTCTCCCGGGCCTGCACAAACATAAAAAGTAGGTACAAAAAATGAGAATACAGTTAAGGGGTATCTCCTTTAAAGAGCTCAAGTACGGCATAAGAAAAACCTTACCATGATTTTTAGCTTCCCATCGAGCCTTGGCCAGATCGCGCCACACGCGCTTAGCATACGTGCAAGTTGAATTGAGCTGGCGAACCCAGCCCGAGAGATCCTTAACCGCGCCAGGTGCCACACAACAGCTGCATCATCGAACGGAGTTAGTTCAAGGGGAAGACGGTCCAAAGGAAAGAGAAAATATTTAATTAACATATTCGCTTACGATTCATATTCCATTACTTAGAGAATGACATCCTTTCAACAGGAATTAAACCCGAGGTCCCAACTAGGACAAAGCGGCTCATTCACCCTCTATCCTTGCCTTCGTCGGTGCAAGCAAAGAGAACCTTCAGGGCCCGACGTTGAAGCTTAATCAGACCGCCTCGATAAAATCGGGGGCTGTACATCCTAATCAGATGGTCAAGGATAAAAGACATCCCCTCGACCATGTTTGCAAAGTGCCTAAGCATGTACACAATGCGCTAGAATGATGGATAGATTTGGCCGAGTGTCACCCGATATTGTCTGCAGAAATCGAGGATCACGGGGTCTATCGATGGCGAGGATAGTTCTACCGGACCTAGGGTAAAATGATATGTGTATACACTAAGGAAACCAGTTTTATGTGTCGTTACATCTTCCTCCCGAGAAGGAATCTCCACTTGCACCGCCTCTCCCCGGCGGCAATCAGCTTTCACCTTCCTAGTGTCAGTTATCAGGCTAATATATCGGGACATGGGTTCGCACCGCCCCGGTTTCGAAGAAGGCTTGTCAACCGTGAAATCAAACGATGTTTCACAAGGTCCGGGGATGCACTCCTCAAGACGAGGAGGTACTATGGCCTTGCCCTTAGACGAGCGTGAAGATAAAGAGGCTTTATCATCTTGGGGAATGGTTCTAGAGGTCTTCGCCATTTTTACTGAAAGATTTCAGAGGAAAAAAGAAAAACTGGATGAGAGACGAACATAAGAAAGAAGTAAGAAGAGCTATTGAAAGTTTTGGGATATGATGAAGAGTAAGGAGTGAAGGATTGGAGTATTTATAGGGGCCAATAGTGCACGCTGGGGAAAGCCAGAGGACGGCCAACCGTCGGAATCAGTTCGAGGCTTTTCAAAAGCCGTGCGAACATGACTTTTGAACATCCCTTTTTGTCACATCAATCGCTCACATGACATAACTGACGTAATGATGGAGGCATTGAAGAGTTGAAGAATTCAAATCGTTCCTTGTTATTTCATTCCAAGAAATGCGGGGACTATCTGTATATGGTCAAAACTAGGAAAGGTCGATTTTAAGTCTTCTATGGTGTTTCAAGCCCGACCTCGATGGGCTCGAAGCACAGTCTAAGGCTCGTCCCAGAGGAACTCACCTCGAGAGAGTATATCAAAGACTCATCACAGCGTACCTGGAGGCAACATAAAAATCGACGACCGTCATGGAAAGGCGTGAAATTCCCGAGGGCAAGTGATTAGAACTGACAGAGTCTGCGAGAAATAGTACAAATCCATACTAAGCCATTATACATCTGTAGCAATAGCATTTCCTTGTCATTATTAGACATGTACTATGTTGGGATTCCCCTCTCCTATATAAAGGGGACCTTTATCATTTTGTAAGGACACATGAATATGGAATACAATAGAACATTCTCTACTTTTCTTGCCTAAACGTGTTCAACAATTACTTTACAGATTTATTGCTTGTTCATTTATTGTTCTTCATTTATTGCCCATTATTAACCGCAAAAGGCTACCTTTGAGGCCTTCAATATCATTGTTTCTTCGTCAATTGTTCATTACTACCTGCCCTAACTAGACCTTGAGGCCCCCGTTCCAGCCAGCTCGAGGCCCAATCTTGCGACAACATTTTTGCATATCTTATTCTCTTTACTTATACTTAGCATCTACTGCCAAACAGCTAGTATTAAAATAAATCACATATTTTTAGAACCACAAAATCAAATATAATTGTTAATACCATTTTCAAGGTAAACAAAATTTCTTCTTCAAGTTGACCAGAAGAGTGACATTTACCGTGGGAATAAGAAATAAGGTGGTTCCTTTTAGAGTTAGTTATTCGTGCTAAAGCATTTTGAGAATATATGCAAATATAATGTAACAATAGTTCTTTTGTGAGTTTGATGCATATTTTCTCATAATTTTATCTGTAAACATATTCATTGTAATTAGTTGTAGGATACATACATACATACATACATACATACATACATACGCATGCAAAGTCACGTTTATTATGTATAATCTGAACCAAACAATCTATATCAAAGGAAAAAAATAAGAAAGAAGTTAAGTGTTTGTAATTTAGTCATAACTCCTAATATGTCAAGACTGTTATAAAATAAAGACTATAAAGTAAAGACAAGTATAGAGAGAAATTGATATATTATTCAACTTCAAACTTATATACATAATAAACTGAAATCTCCTCTATTTATAGAAGAAAGGAAGCTGCTGTGTAAGCTGCTACTGCAAGCTGCTGTGTAAGCTGCTACTGGGGGTAATGTTTATCCATAACGGAGTACCGAAAGGATAAGCTTATTGTACCAGGTATGGATAATCTTCTACCAGGGGTAATGTTTATCCATAACGGAGTATCGAAAGGATAAGCTTATTGTATCCGGTATGGATAATCTTCTTGTCACGACCCCAACCCATGTCGTGATGGCGCCCAACACACTGCTAGGCAAGCCCGGCCAATTCAACAACCTTAACCCTTTTTATACAGTTCATGATTCAATTAATACAAATAATTACTAAGTCATAATACTGAAACTCTGAAATATAACTAAAACATGCGGAAAACCAAAGTAGAAATACTACTACACAATCCGAAGAATCCGGTGTCACAAGTCTGAGCCTCTAATACACGGGTGTCAACCTACTACATATTGCTCTAAAGAAATGCAAAAATAAAGCAAATAGGTTAGATGGGAAGCTCAGGACTGCGGACGTCATGCAGCTACCTTGATGCTCCCAGATATGATGCTCGGCAGAGAAATCCTCACTCAGCCTCAGTGGGTGCACATAGATCTGCACACAAGGTGCAGGGAGTAATGTGAGTAATTCCAACCTAGAGAGTAATAAACATAAATAAGGGTTGAGAGTAAGAAATCCTGGATAGGCACTATAATTACAGCAGTTTAATCCAGATAATGTCAACTCAATAAACCAATGAAAACAATGATGCTGCAACAGATAAGTAAATAAATGAAAATCAATTCAGACATGCAACAAATAGTACGGTACTCTCTAGTACCCGTTGCGGCGTGCAGCCCGCTCCATTTATTTATCGTCGACGGCGCTCACTGGGGGTGTGCAGACTCCGGGAGGGGCCCCTTACGGCGCAAGCGCAATATCAAGCCATCTCATGGCATCCATTAGGCCCTAAGCCTCATATCAATATCAATATAATACTGCTGCAGCGCGCAGCCCGATCCCATACTCAGTCCAGAATCATATAAGCCCCTCGGGCACAATAATATAGAAATATTCAGCCCAAACTTCATTAGAAATATCATTTAAGTTCCAAATTTTGAGAAAAAGTGGCTGAGTTTGCAAAACAGTACTAAATACTAAGACTGAGTTCAATTGTCTGAAAATATGGTAAGAAACCAGTAAAAACAATCCCTGAAGGATTCAATCAGTTGGCACGAGGCCAAATTATGACAATTAATCCATTTTTATAAGGATCTCACTAAGCTTCAATCAATTAGGTAGTAATTTTATTAAGCGGGACGGACCAAGTCACGATCCCCGACGGTGCTCTACCCAACGCCCGTTATCCGGCGTGCAAGTCGCCTCAACATACCACTACAATGTGCAAATTCGGGGTTTCAAACCCTCAACACAGCATTTACATCTATTACTAACCTCAAGCCGGCCAAAATCCTAGCTCGCTATGCCTTTGCATCTCAAATCGACCTCCTCGCGCGTCGAATCTGACCAAAACCACAACGAATACGTCACATTATGCTATAGCATCAATACCCAACCGAAAATAATCGAAAAACATCAATAATCCCAAAATTGACAAAACCCGAGCCCCGGGCCCACTTCTCGAAACTCAGAGACTTTTATAGAAAGGTGTTCTTCATCTTCTCCCGATTCCGTACGTATAAAGAACACCAAAATCGGAGTCCGTTTGACCCCTCAAATCGACCCCTAAAGGTCTCATAATCTCAGGCCCCAAAATCCTATTTTTCTACTGTTTTTCATGAATTAAAGGCTGGGATTATGGTCTATAATCATCCATAAATGAGTTTTAATAATCAAATGACTTACCTCTGTGATACCCACTGATTTTCTCTCTTAAAAATCGCCTCAGAAGCTTCTTCCCGTTCAAAAATTGGAAGAAAACTCGACCTGCTCACTATAGGTATATTGTTCACGAGTTTAACTGCTCCCAATGGATTCCTTGTGAAATTCTAATGAATTTAGGCTTTTGAATCACTCAATTTGACCTTATAATGAAGGAGATATGTAGGTTTTAAGATTTGCAAATAGTGCAGGTTTTCAATATGCTGTCAGGGGGAATTTCGTCATTAGCCTGAAAATTTGGGCAACGATGGTAAAATGGCCATAAAATCCTCATACGATGTCCAAATTCGATGATTCTTTTTGCTACGGGTCCGTAATTAGGATACAGATCTAATGCTTCATTCAAAACAGTAATCGGAGCTCATTTTTTCAATATGATATCATTTATGCTTGAAGAAACGACGTCGAAGCATAAGAAAAACGAGCACAACGCAGCCCAAACCTATCCGAAACTCACCCGAGCTCCTCGGGACCGCATACGAACATACTAACACGTCACATATGATCATTCAAACTTAGTTGCACTCTCAAAACACCAAAACTAACATCAAAACACCAAATTTACATCGGATTCAAGCCTAAGTTCTTCTAAAACTTCCGAAACACGCATTTAATCAAAAACCCAACCAAATCACCTCCGAATAACCTGAAATTTTGCACACACATCCCAAATCACCTAATGAAGCTGCAGAAACTCTCGGAATTCCATTCCGACCCTCGGATCAAAATCTCACCTATCAACCTGAATTCGCCAAAATACTAACTTCGCCAATTCAAGCCTTATTCTACACCGGACCTCCAAAATCACTTCCGATCACACTCCTAAGTCAAAAATCATCCCCCGAAGCTAACCGAATCGTCGTAATCCACATCCGAGCCCTCTAACTAATAGGTCAACATCCGGTTGACTTTTCTAAAATAAGCCTTCCTTAAAGAGACTAAGTGTCTCATTTCCTTCCAAAAATCAACCCAATTCAACTCGTTCACACAAGACACTGATAATGAAGCAGGAAATGGGGGAAACGGAGCGGTTCTCATGAGACGACGGGTTGGGTCGTCACATCCTCCCTAACTTAAACAAACGCTCGTCCTCGAGCGTACCCAGAGTTGTCCTAGAAGCTAACCAATAACTGAATGACCTTACCAAGCATATACCCGAGGGTGATCTCACGTCACCCTATCTCGCATAGGTCCGATAACACAACATAGCTGAAATTTCACAATCCATCTAGTCCATAAACCATAGAACCACATTGTACTTTTCGAAATCATACACAAGATCAGAACCTCACATCTATACTCAGAATAAGCCCGAACCAGCTGTAATAACCCATACCTGCAACCTCAGGTGCAATCATATGATATACTACATAACCCAAACACTCGAAACGATAACTTCTATTCACAGCAGTTGCCCACAACACCCGAATACCGGTAGAAAACCTCTTATCAACTAAGTTATTATTCCAACACTTTCATATACTGCCAACGATAAATGAAACACGCAATAAACCGTAACCATTTCTCAGATCAAGCATTTCATGAAGCCACTTCCCTTTTGACTAATACCACAGCAGATTCCGAGCCGAACCTCGATATTATCCTCCCAACAAGCTGAAATCAAATCCGTTCGTATTCATTAGTGACCCCAACGATCACCTCGAATCCAACACATCACTCTGGTGATATGACACCTCAATACAGGCCTAAGCCACAACTTGCATAATACGCGCACCAATAAGAAACGGTCTGAACATACTCAAATCATGAAAAATGACTCAAACGAAAGACTTGTACCTCAAGCTCATCAGTACCATCACAACACAAGGCTGAGACCCCGTCTCACATCATAGAAATAGAACACCTGAATCTACCCCGAAAGGTCATATCTCCACGTGGCCTCGCTACAATGCGCGATCCTATCCAAACACTGTTACACATGAAACACCTCAAGTCACTATGCTCAAAATCGACAGCCACGCACAATTTGATGTCAGGAACCAAAGCAATTCATTACAACCACGGTGAAACAAACAACATACGCCACGCAACCCGATAGGTCATAACCAATACTCCATTTATCGAGCAATACCCAATTACTCTTCCCGCTCGACTCTCACTATGAATCCCCAATAGAACCGCACCACATGTGCCCATAACCAACAAATCATAACGTCTCACAACACCCAAAAGCAACTCATAGCTCTCCTCAGATCACTAACAAGCTCAATAACGATCGAATCAACCTATCCCTCAACAATACAATTCGGGGCCAACCAAGCCAACTCAAGCTAAACACGTATCCACATCGGCCTACCAACGAACTCATTACCAAGAAAGCCTGAAGCTGCTCCTTCCACTACTATAACTCCTGCCGGAGCCGTACGATACGGTGCCCGGCACCAAATCAATATCGAAATCCACAACCTCGCCCGGCGACATGCCCGGCCACAAGAAACGCATCCGAAAAGTCCCTTAACACCGGAACGGAACCAATGGTAGGAACCTCTGCACTGACATCCATCACGAAGGCCCAATTAAGAAAAGCAATCCTTCCCAGCCGTCCACTGGGTATTTGAAATATAAACCACTCTGCAAGAACATAATCCAATGCACCTCGCCACTCAACCCGTGGCATTTCCGGCATAGCCCGCAACGCAATAGTTCATCATCACCTAACACTAAGACAACCAGTCTGAATTTCAACATCACATCAAAAATCTAACATACCAGCAAATAAAGATCCACTCGAGCCTCCAAATCACGATTGCCGCTAAACGGTGCCGAATACATACGATCCACAACCACGACATAGCCTGTACATGAGAACTCCCAGTCTCCGACTCCATATAACACACGAATCATCACACCTGATCCCAATTTTTGCCGTCCGAACGCATACCACACCTTAAATACCCCATCACTCCACGATAGATACTTTAAAATTTCCTGTGCCACCAAGCAAACCCGNAACGACGTCGAAGCATAAGAAAAACGAGCACAACGCAGCCCAAACCTATCCGAAACTCACCCGAGCTCCTCGGGACCGCATACGAACATACTAACACGTCACATATGATCATTCAAACTTAGTTGCACTCTCAAAACACCAAAACTAACATCAAAACACCAAATTTACATCGGATTCAAGCCTAAGTTCTTCTAAAACTTCCGAAACACGCATTTAATCAAAAACCCAACCAAATCACCTCCGAATAACCTGAAATTTTGCACAAACATCCCAAATCACCTAATGAAGCTGCAGAAACTCTCGGAATTCCATTCCGACCCTCGGATCAAAATCTCACCTATCAACCGGAATTCGCCAAAATACTAACTTCGCCAATTCAAGCCTAATTCTACACCGGACCTCCAAAATCACTTCCGATCACACTCCTAAGTCAAAAATCATCCCCCGAAGCTAACCGAATCGTCGTAATCCACATCCGAGCCCTCTAACTCATAGGTCAACATCCGGTTGACTGTTCTAAAATAAGCCTTCCTTAAAGAGACTAAGTGTCTCATTTCCTTCCAAAAATCAACCCAATTCAACTCGTTCACACAAGACACTGATAATGAAGCAGGAAATGGGGGAAACGGAGCGGTTCTCATGAGACGACGGGTCGGGTCGTCACACTTCTACCGGGGGTAATGTTTATCCATAACGGAGTATCGAAAGGATAAGCTTATTGTACCCGGTATGGATAATCTTCTACCGGGGGTAATATTTATCCATGGGTAATATTTATCCATAGCGGAGTATCGAAAGGATAAGCTTATTGTACCCGATATGGATAATCTTCTATCAGGGGTAATGTTTATCCATAACCGAGTACCAAAGTGATAAGCTTCTTCAGGAGGTTTATTTCCAATAGAGTACTAAATAGATAAATATATTTACGGTGGAGACCCATATGGATAAGCTTCTTCGGGAATCTTTTTTACAACAGAGTACTAAATGAACATCCATAATATATTTATAACACTCCCCCTTGGATGTTCATTGAAAGATAATGTGCCTCATTAAAACCTTACTAGGAAAAACCCCGTGGGAAAAAATTCTAGTGAAGGAAAAAGAGTACACATATTTAGTAATACGCATTGCTAGGTGCCTCATTAAAAACCTTATAAGGAAAACCCTGTGGAAAAAAATCTTAGGAAGGAAAAAAGAGTGCATCGCGTATTTTACTCCCCCTGATGAAAACCTTGTTTCAAATATTCCAGTCTCTGCATTTTAATCTTGTATCTGCATAACCAATACGATCTGCACCACCTTTGTTCGTATTAGCAAGATACATAAGTGCATAGCAATTGCACTGAGATAGAGTATTTCAGGACCAAGGAGTTCATCATCCTCTTCTGGAAGTCGGAACGGATCCTTATTCACTTCAAGTGATCAAACACCCATTGGTGTACTTAATGGGTGCGCTTTGTCCGTGTAAAAGCGTTTAAAGACCCTTTCGGTATAGGCAAATTGATGAACAAAGATCTCGTCTGCAAAATATTCAATTTGCAGACCAAGATAAATTTTTATTTTTTCAAGATCTTTCATCTCAAATTCTTTCTTAAGATATTCAATCGCCTTTGGATCTCTTCTGGAGTTCTAACAAGATTATGTCATCAACGTAAACAGCAAGTGTAACAAATTCTGATGACATTTTTATTTATAAAAATACATGGACAAATAACATCATGTAACTTTCTTTCAGCAAATATTCACTAAGGCGATTATATCACTGCACCCAGATTGATTTAAACCGTACAAAGATCTTTATAATCCGATCGAGTATATTTCTCGAGATTTTAAACTATATGCTTCAGGCATTTTAAATCCTCCGGGGAACTTTAAAGAGATTTAATCAAATGAGTCATATAGGTTATGACTCGCATTTAAATGGCATGACATCTTCAGGTGTCTGGACTGCTGGTCCGATCCTCACAATATTTCTGTGATGACCCAAAAGGTCATCACTTATTTTTAAACTACATTCTGTGCTTTCGAGGCCCTGAAAACCTCATTTAGCATCACCTCGATTTGCGTGTGCAGTCCGGGCGCGTAGCCGGAAAGCCTAAATGTGAAAGTCTGTGAAAAATGATAAGTTTTGACTATAAAATGAATAAATTTGACTTCGGTCAACGTTTTGGGTAAACGGATCCGGACCCGTGATTTGACGGTCCCGGAGGGTCCGTAGGAAAATATGGGACCTGGGCGTATGCCCGGAATCAAATTCCGAGGTCCCAAGCCCGAGAAATGAATTTTTGAAGGAAATTGTTTTCTGAAATTGTTTAAGGAAATTTGAAATAAAATTTGATTAGATCATGCTAGTATCGGGCTCGTATTTTGGTTCCGGTGCACGGTACAAGTCTTATATATGATTTAAGATGTTTCTGTGAAATTTGGTGAAAAACGGACGTCGTTTGACGTGATTCGAACCTAAATTGCTAAAGTTGATGTTTTATGAAGTTAGAGAAAAATTCTTTGATTTTGAGATTTAATTCGTTCTTATTGAGGTTATTTTGGCGATTTGATCACACGGATAAGTTTGTATGATGTTGTTGAGTTAGTACCTATGTTTGGTTAGGATCCCCGAGGGCTCGGGTGTATTTCGGATGTGTTTCGGGAAGTTTTGAACTTAAGAAAAATTGCAGAAAACAGTAGATCTGGTATTCTGGTACTTTCTTCTTCGCGTTCGCGGGAGAACCCACGCGAACGCGATGAATTAATTTTGTCGAAGGAAAATCCTTCTACGCGAACGCGAGGCGGTGGGGGGTCATCCCTTCGCGAACACGAGCCTGGCCACGCGAACGCGAAGGCCAAAGTGGGCCTGGGCAGGGGTGGGGAAACTTCCCTACGCGAACGCGAACGCGAGGCTTGAGCAGTTCCTACTTCGCGAACGCGAGCCGTTGTCCGCGAACGCGAAGGCTTATGCAGCCTGACCCATCGCGAACGCGAAGGGTCTGTCGTGAACGCGATGCACATTTTCGCACAGTTATTTTTAAAGACCCAAAAGCAGAACACTTATGGGATTTTATAAAAATTTCACAAACCTCTTCTTCTCCAAAGCTCTTAGGCGATTTTTGGAGCAATTCTTCACCATAATCTCTTGGGTAAGTAATCTTTAACTCATTTTCTTCAATTTCCATTAACACCCATTAGATTTCTAGGCTTAAATCATGTGAATAAGGGTAGAAAATTAGGGATTTGGGTAGAGTTAGGGCTTTTTGATTAATTGTGATTTAGACCTCATTTTGGGGTCGAATTCTAGAAATAATTATATATTTGGGCTCGTGGGTGAATGGGTGATTAGATTTTGGTCCGAACCTCGTGTTTCGACCAAGCGGGCCCGGGGTCGATTTTTGGATTATTGGAAAGAATGGTTAGAAAGCTATAATTAAGCATTGGAATTGGATTGTTTAGCATTTATTGATGTTATCAAATCGATTGTGCATAGGTACAATTGTGTTGGAGCCAAATTCGAAAGGAAAGGCGGTATTTGAGGCTTGAGTTGGCCGTGGAAGTTTGAGGTAAGTGTTCGGTCTAACCTTAGCTTGAGGGATTAGGAGTTGAGTCCTATTTGCTATTTGCTTCTTGTTGAGTACGACGTATAGGCATGGTGACGAGTATCTATACGTTGGTGTCGAGCATGACCGTGAGTAAATTGATACTTGTGGTATTCTTAAATGATTCTACAATGCTTTAGTGGGTGAATTCTTGATAATGAGTAAGGACTTAGTTTATTTTCGTGGAAGTTACTTATGATTGAGAAATGGTGATAACTGAGATGAGTAGGAGTTGAGTTAAGATTGGTTATAGCTGATTCTCCCTTGCCGAGACGTATATACTTGTACATTTGAATTCCCTTGCCGGGATAGTGTAGTTTATTGTTGATCCCTTGCTGGGACTGTTATTATGATCACTGTTGATATTATATATGGATCGGGTTGCGCACCGCAACATTATTATATATATGTGGATCGGGTTGCACGCCGCAACAGATATTATATTCGATCGGGTTGCACGATGCAACAGATATTATATTGGATCGGGTTGCACGCCGCAACAGATAGTATATTGGATCGGGTTGCACGCCGCAACAATGTTAAATGATAAGGGATCGGGTTGCGCGCCACAACAGTAGTATTATTGCTTTGTTGTAGATATTGAACTGTCCCTCCATATTTTATTAAATTACTGTTGGATTTGATATGTTTCCCCGAAGCATGTACCCCCCTCCCATTTAAACTGTTTATTCCTGTTTATTTTTCGCCATATATTATATATAACTGCACAGGTTTATCTGGAGTCTGGTCCTAGCCTCGTCACTACCTCGTTGGGGTTAGGCCAGACACTTACCAGCACATGGGGTCGGTTGTGCTGATACTACACTCTTCACTCAGTGCAGATACCGAGGAAGCACCGGGACAGCAGCAGTAGTTCGGGAGCCAGCCTTCAGTCCCCCGAGACACCGAGGTAGCCCTGCAGGCGTCCGCAGGCCCGACATCTCCTCTATCTTTTATTATGTTCTGTTATCTCTTGTATTCGAGATAGACAGTGTTACTTTCTATCAAACCGTTGTATGTAGTAATCTTAGTAGTCCGTGAATGATGTGTCACCAGTTTCTGGGTAGAGGCATATGTGGATTTTCTTATCATTTGGTTCATTTTGTCTAAGTCTTCCGCTTAAATCTCATATTCCGCTATTATTTAAATGTTTATCACTTGTTAATGTATGTTGTAAAAAGGATTAAAACAAAAGAGTTGAGAATCTATAATTTCGTGGCTTGCCTAGCTTCTACGAGTAGGCGCCATCACGACTCCCGAGGGTGGGAAATCCGGGTCGTGATAATTTCACAGTATTGTGCACTCTATTGTATCAAATGTATCGTCGACGATCATTTTATATCAGTTCCTAAGAGACATAACTTGTTGAGATCTCATCACTTTCTTTATTTTCAGGTACCTCAACTTCTTCTGGAGTTTCATGAATGTTATGTCGTGGACTCTTCTAGAGCTCATTTCCTCCTCATTATGATCATTTTAATCATTAGCTCCTTATCATTTTTCAAGGATTGTTACCTTTGGAACCGATTGGTCTACCACGCTTCATGCGTACAGTAAACTCTATCCTTCATGGATTTTAAATTTTAATAGGAGCATTTGCAGCTGAAATATGATATTTAATTTTGGATCAGCAAGTGCTTCTGGCATTTGACTTGAATTATCTTCTAAGTGAGGATCATATTAATGATAATTCGATTCATATAGCATATTTTTCAGTTGTTTATTTTATCCCCCAAAAGTTAAAAAAACTAACATATATCCCCAATCTTCTTTGGAAAATATATCTTTGTGCATAGTGGTAGACAAATTAATCATATACCACACATCAAAAGATAGTAAAATATTTGGTTTTTGATCCTAAACCAATTGTGAGGGGAGGACTTATCATATATTGTTGGTCTGATGCATCTAAGTGCTGCTATATGCAATTTAGAAAATCTTAGACCAACACATGAAGCTTTTGTTCTCATAAACAATAGTTTAGCCATTAGGTATTCACTACTAAACTAACTTGTATATAAACCAGCATTATCAAGATGAAGTGTCTTGATTTCATAATTTGAAAATTATGCTCTTAAGTGAGAAAAGCAATTTCAAATGCCAAACTGCAGGTTGACAATAAACATACATGTAACCATCTTATATATGCATCTATAAGTGGTTCACATGATAGGTGAATGAGCCCATATTCACCTTTTATATATTTCAGAATCAGGGGTCTTAGTCCAACTTTAGCTGGTATATATGAGAACAAGCAACACAGGAGAATTCTTGAAGAATCTTCTAGTTCTTCAGTATATGCTTATCTGAATTCTCAAATAGCTCATTTAAAAATGGCAAATGAAAACTTCAAGTTTATCATGGCATGTGCTATCTCTTAGTAAACATCTTGTTTACTATGACATAAACTTTTGCATTAGTAAACTTCTGATTTACTGTGGCTACTTTTGTATTAGTAAACTTTTAGTTTACCGTGATGCATGATGTAGTACAAATCGAAGATAAGGCGGGTAACTTCTCATATACATATTATTTTCCCTATGATTGTGGAAACATGAAGATTTTCAATCTTCCAATCATTTATAGTCTCAATATGATAGCCATTTATTTTAGTAAACTTCGGGTTTACTACAATATATATTTTGACCATAATCATATAATATGAATGACATATTTGTATATAAGCTCTTCGAGAGCCTTCATTTATTATCCACAATCTAATATTTATCGGACACTACTGGTGTCATGTGTCTTCCAGGCAAACAGTTAGCTCTTCAGGAGTTGTTGATACATTTTATACTATCAAATATTGCTCAGACACTTCTGGTATCATAAGAGAAAATCACAATCAAATAAATAATATAAAACAATTGTTTAAGCACAAGAAAACTCCTCTTCATAATATTTTCCTACTTCAGGAGGCAATTTCAATTGTGTTACTTCTTCAGGAGAAAATTTAAAATACGAAATATTGAGTATATATTCTCTCAATTATACTACCTCTTCGGGAGGTGAATTGTAATATATTTACATCAAGAGCGCGTTCATATTTACGAGATTTATTAATATTGTTACATTCACTTCAGGGAATGGATTAGTATTATAAAAAGTTCTCATCCTTGAGGAAGTCAAACATAATTATCTAAACACGCATTAATCACATCAAATTATGATGCTTCAACCTCTTTTAAAATATTTACTACTTCAGGAGCAAATCGATGCGTGCATCTAATATAGAGAATATTTATGTAGCTTATCTTCAATTGTAACCATAGAAAGCCTAAATTATCACTTCTGGTGATCATAGTCATATACCACTTCTGGTGGTTAACAAAATTTAGTTACAATGAGATATACGATAACCACTTCTGGTGGTTGTATATTTCTTGCAAACTCTGCTGGAGTTTAAGTTGACCTACTAATGTTATCCATATTTTTCAAAATGACATAAATAAAATATATATAGTAAACATCATTATCAAAGCATAACTTTTATTTATGTACAATTACATAACCATACTATCTATTACAAACAAAAATTAAAATATTTACATTTCTACAGATTCACCACCAATCACATGACTTGTTTCTCCTTCTGGGGGTACAAAGTAATCAGCTACATCCAAATGCATGAAGTCTAAATTATCTTCAGAAATAAAATTTGCTTCAGCATTTTTCTTTGTCTTCTTTAAGGAGGCTTGATAAAGCTCAACCAGGTGCTTTGGCGTACGACAAGTACGTGACCAGTGCCCTTTTCCTCCACATCTATAGCATGCATTTTCTACATTTGGAGCTTGCACCGCTTCATGCTTTTGTTCCTTCCTTTTCCACTGCTGGTGGTGAGGAGGGTTCTTTGGTGCATTATTATTACCCATGATTAAAGTTTCTTCCCCGACCACGGTCATGACCACGACTGGGGCCACGACCTCTTCCGCGCTTAGCTTGGTGGAAGTTCGTCTCATTCACTTCAAGGAATGGACAAGAACCAGTAGGTCGACTTTCATGGTTTTTCATTAATAGCTCATTATGTTGTTCGGCTACAAGAAGATGTAAGAGAAGTTCAAAATACTTTTTGAATCCCATCTCTCGATATTGCTGCTGCAGGAGCATATTCGAGGCATGAAAAGTGGTGAAAGTTTTCTCCAACATATCATGATCAGTAATATTATCACCACATAATTTCAATTGAGAAATAATTCTGAACATAGCAGAATTATACTCACTGATAGATTTAAAATCTTGTAGCCTTAGATGAGTCCAATCATAACGTGCCTGTGGAAGAACGACCATCTGCAGGTGGTCATATCTATCTTTCAAATTATTCCACAGTATGACTGGATCTTTAACAGTAAGATATTCCATTTTCAGGCCCTCAAGGTGATGGCGTAGGAATATCATTGCTTTGGCATGGTCTTGGTTTGATGCTTGATTTTTGTCCTTGATGGTGTCTGCCAGACCCATCGCATCAAGATGAATTTCAGTATCAAGCACCCAAGACATGTATCTTTTGCCCGATATATCCAGGGCTACAAATTCAAGTTTAGAGAGATTTGACATTATTTAGAAAAAGAAAGTTCGTACCTCTGATACTTTCAAAGTATTTGCTCGAGATGGCAGAGTCTCGTGCTGATAACGTGTTATAAAATAAAGACTATAAAGTAAAGACAAATATAGAGAGAAACTGATATATTATTCAACTTCAAACTTATGTACATAATAAACTGAAATCTCCTCTATTTATAGAAGAAAGGAAGCTGCTGTGTAAGCTACTACTGCAAGCTGCTGTGTAAGCTGCTACTGGGGGTAATATTTATCCATAATGGAGTACCGAAAGGATAAGCTTATTGTACCAGGTATGGATAATCTTCTACCGGGGGTAATGTTTATCCATAACGGAGTATCGAAAGGATTGTATCCGGTATGGATAATTTTTTTTTTTTTGGGGGGGGGGGGGGGGTTTAATGTTTATCCATAACGGAGTATAGAAAGGATAAGCTTATTGTACCCGGTATGGATAATCTTCTACCGGGGGTAATGTTTATCCGTAGCGGAGTATCGAAAAGATAAGCTTATTGTACCCGGTATGGATAATCTTCTACCAGGGGTAATGTTTATCCATAACCGAGTACCGAAGTGATAAGCTTCTTCAGGAGGCTTATTTCCAATAGAGTACTATATAGATAAATATATTTACGGCGGAGTCCCATATGAATAAGCTTCTTCGGAAAGCTTATTTATAACGGAGTACTAAATGAACATCCATAATATATTTATAAAAAATACTTTTTTTTTCCTTCATAATTCTGTGGTATGAATTAGTTTTGTGTGTACAACTATACCCAGATCTTTGCTGTAGCAGTGTCAACATGTTAGTGGCCAAGCAGGTCCAATGTCTTGAACCGGTTAACTTCGTATAAAATAAGCATGTGCATAACATGAGCAGTTGTCCGAAGTATTTGAAATGTCAAATCAACATTAGAGTGATAATGATGATGATGTTTCTTCAAATTTTTTTTTTTACTAAGTTAAATGGTTTGACCTATTTTTACCTTGAGAGTTGAGAGTAATTTTATTGACTCGTCTAAATTAGGAATGTTCAAGTCCCAGGCAGCAAATTCACTGTGGTTGAAATGGAGAAGTTTTATTTTGTGTCTCATACAACTGACACTAGTTGTATGAAGCTTCTTTTTGTCTCATAAAATTGTGGACCCCAATCTTACATTTCTAGGTCCACTGAATTCTGGGTCCACAAAACTGTGAAACAAAAAGTTGTCTCATACAACTAGTGTAAGTTATATGAGACACAAAATAAAATTTTCCGATTGAAATGATTGACATTTTGATAATCAATCAGAAAGCATATCTAGAGAGACCAGATTAGGTCGCTAAGTTTTACACATTATAACAATAAATATCACATTAAAAACTGGGCGTGGATTACTATACATTAAAGTCACTAAAATATTTTTATCACATTAAGTATTAAATAATCTAGTATCCTATAACAGTAAAGTCATCAACTTTTACTCATTATAATAATAAAATTATCTTGACAAGTAAGTTTTGTTACTATAATAGGTAAAATTCAGTAACTTTACAATTATAATGTAACTTCACCATTTTTGTGGGTAAAATTTAGGGACCATATGTGAATTTACCCCTCAAAATGAATAGGGCGTTCTTGACTCGATCTTCTCAGTTGTTATTAGCTCGAGAACTCTTCCGTTTTTTGTTCTTATAGATTTTTACAAAAAGATTCATTTAATCACACGATATGAATGTGTACTAATGCTTTATTTACAATGTAGGGGTAGACTTGTCGTAATAAACTTACAATTACATTGTTATTTTTGTTGCCAAACACCTAATTTTCACGTTTTCTAAAACGACGTTTATCACTATTTCTAAAAGTAGAGCAACCTGGCAGATAAACTAAGTTAGCATAAATGGTTGGTTTCGGTTGGCTGAGACATCAGATGTGAAATAAGCTTGTTCATCTAAGGAAATGTCGTTTGTATAAAATTCAGAGTTCTTACCGAAACATATAATTTATCTACTGTGCAAAAGGAAAAAAGCAAGAAACTCCCTATCTGCACTACTTGTTGAATTAGCAACAAACTAACTTTTGATAATCTATTATATAATATTCATCAATTTTCAAAACTCATTAACAAAACGTGACACAACTTCCCACACACCATCTATATCTATATATATATATATATATATATATATATATATATACCTTGGTCATTGTTTTACCAAATAATAGCTAACAAATTAACATGGCATTGGATCCCATTGTTACCTCAAATTCAAGCGCCAGGAGATGGACAGAACGCATAAGCAATGCCCTGAAGAAAGAGGTTTCCATTGACTTAAATCTTCTTCCTCCTGTCTGTGTTCTTCAAGTTCCCAAAACACTAAGTGACCAGAAACCAGAAGCCTATACTCCTCAACTCATTGGCATGGGACCATATCACCATTTAAGGCCAGACCTATATCAAATGGAAAGGTACAAACTTGCTGCCATTAAGGAGATTCTTGAACCAGCTCAAATCCTCAATTTTAAGCACCTCTTGATCGACAAACTAAGAGAGAATGACCTCGTTGTTCGTGCTTGTCATAACCGGTTCATGGACATAGATGAGGAGACTTTAGCTTGGATAGTAGCCATAGATGGTCTATTCTTGCTTAACATCCTCCGTTCATCGTATGATAATGTGCATGATGATCAGGAGATTATTGATGACACCATTTTCACCCGAGACCTCATGATGCTCGAGAACCAAATCCCTTTTGTTGTCTTGAAGCAAATCAGAAAGCTTCTCTGTCTATCTTCCCCTGAGGATAGAGAAGATAGCGAGTTAGTTTCCATGTTTAGGCGCTTTTGTGAAATGCATTCCCCACTTGCTTTGCCTACAAATGATCACTCTAGAAAAGTTCAAGGAACTCAGCCTTTTCATTTGCTTGATCTTATGTATCGTTTAATCCTGGATGCTCGTGTAGATTATGCTTCTATTCCAATGGAAATGCCAGCCATCAGTATCAAACATGACAATATAAATGAAGACGAAGAAGAAAAAGAAGATGATGGTGATGATCAAGATCGAGATACACATGGAGGCATCCTTCACAACTTCGAAACAATCTTGGAGGTCGTGGAGAATATAGGTCCCAGAAACGTGCAAAAAATTGTAAAGCCCATCGACCAGGTTGTAGCAAACATGCCATGGTCCACGATTTCCGGGCTATTTAGGAAAGGTACGCAAAGAAATGAAGACAAAGAGAATGAGATGATCACCATCCCATCAGCATCCCGGTTATGGCATTATGCGAGAATCAGATGCAGCCCCATCCATGAGGGTATCAGTAAGATTAAATTTGAACAAGCTGCTTCAACTTTGTACCTACCTGTGATCACTGTGAATGCTGGTTCAGAAGTCATACTTAGAAACTTGGTGATCTATGAAGCTGCCATGTCCAAATCCAAGCTCGAATTTGCCAGGTACATCAATCTAATGAATGGGATTGCAGATACTGCTGAGGATGTGAGGTTGCTAAAGCAAAATGGTGTTATCAAAGGGGATTTGACTGATAATGAAGTTGCCTGTTTGTTCAGTACTATGCAAATGTCATTTGTGAGGTCTAGTAGAAGTTCTAATGTGGAGATTGCCATGGAGAAAGTCAACAAATGTTATGACCAGATGGTAATAGTTAGGGCTCATAGAGGGTTGAAGAAAAACATCTACCTTTCTTGGAAATTTTTGGCTGCTGCTTTTTCCATTTCCGTTGTGTTGCTGCTAATTTTCCAAACATTTTGCTCTTTATATGGCTGCCACAATGTTTGGGGCAATAGGAAGTAGAATGATCTCAATAAATCAATTCCTTGTGGGATGAACTTGTGTGGAATTCCCCTGTTATTTGGATTTCAGTTAAATACAGTGACAGTATAAAAATAATTATATGATCATCGTCGTATATTATAGCAAGTAAGTTACAATTTTATTAGATTACCAATTAATGCTATCAGAGAAATTTATATGTAAATAAATACATTACAAGTGATTTGGTTGTGTAAATATGTTTTACATCGTTAGTGCATAAAACTTGAAGTCTAATTATTTTGCTTGTGTAGTTTCTTGTCAAAGAATTCTTTCCCTGCATCTCTTTCTCTTATCTAGTTAGTTGAGCTTATTTAATACCCATTTTTCCTTTTCTTTAGGAGATCGTTACATGCACTCCTCTTTTTTTTTATTTTTTTTATTTTTTAACTTTATAAACAGACAAATTCACCAATTATGATTTAACAGTATTCTTTTGTGTAACGAAAGTATAATCTCACATTTAGTAAGGGGACATTGCCCCTGCCATCATTTCTTGGATTTGCCTCAGAATTACCAGGAAGTGCCCCCAATGGATGGATACTGATTGTAACGGCTATTTGCCTAACCTGGATCCAAGATACAAATGGAGGCAATATGACTTTGTATCGCAGAGTATGTCTTTGCCATGTATGCCTCTGTCTTTAGCATGAATGGAAACATCTCTACTACGAACTCTTTGAGGACATATTCCGAAGATGGATTCTTATCAACTTGTGGAGATAGTGGGATATCCTTTCTTTATTCTAAAAAATGGGTGGATTTGTAGGCTTCACCACATTTGAAGTGCCCTGATTTCCACTCCATGAAAAACTGAAATGATTACTCCCCCCAGCATTATAAATTTCGGAATATGTTAATTTGGCTCCTATTGAAGTTCTTCACATAATTCACCAAATCGGGTTTACCAAGCATACTTCCAAGTCCAACAGTGTGTCCATCTCCACATAGTGACAAACTAGAAGACTGCATTTCCTCCTAGGTGCACCACCTGCTGTACCCTTCATTATACTCCTAGTTTGCACAACAAAATAAAAGGTTTAAAGCTGAATCCATGGTAAAAATCCAAAATGAGGGCATCCTCTGCAAGTCCTTATGGAACATGTTCCATTCCTCAAATATACTATTCGATGCTACTTTCCCTGAGCTGCTTGAACATACCTTGATGTACTCATGACAAATATACTATCACCAATAGTCTCTGCAGGAACATGCTCCATTCTCAAACTTATGGAACCTATTGGCATCTCTGACTAGAAGTATTTTCTTGAAAATCTTTGACAAACCCTTGATGTACTCATGACAATCTCCACAAACTCTCAAGTTTTTAAAAACACGAATAGGCTTCCCCTCAATTTCATCCCCACCCGAAAGCAGTGCCAAACCAATTGCCAATTTCTCGCTGTGAAATCTCAGGCTCTCATCCTTCGTTTCTTCTTCAACATCGTGTAATGAAAAGCTTACTTCTCGTGTGTAACCGATTTCATCTTTCATTTTCTTCTCCATCTTATACAAAAACTCATGGATAGCTTTTGTAAGTGGGTGTGTCTCATCTCTATTGTAGAAAAAGTGCATTTTCTTGTCAATCTCCACCCAACTTTGTCCTGCTTCTTTCTTTAAACCTTTTGCTTTCACCAGTCCTCTTAATCCCTCACATTCTTCCCACCGGCGGGCATCAGCAAAAATGTTTGACATCAAAACATAATTCACGGGATTATTGCCATCTAATTTCAAGAGAATCTCCCCAACTTCTCTTCCTATTTCAACATTCTTGTGCACTCTACATGCACTAAGCAGTGTCTGCCAAATGCCAACATTTGGTTTTAGTGGCATGTTCTCTATCACAACTTTAGCTTCTTTCAAGCGTCCTGCTCGACCTAGGATGTCAACCATGCAAGCATAATGCTCCACTGAAGGTTTTAAACGATTAGAATTGCATAGTTTTGAAAAGTATTCTTCACTTTCTTGAACTAGCCCTGAATGACTACAAGCTGTGAGCAGAGCTAAGTAGGAAACTTCATCAGGCTCAACATTATCCATATGCATTTTCTTGAATAATCCAACTGCTTCTAAGCCAAGACCATACTTCCCATACCCTGTAATCATAACTGTCCAGGAAATCACATTTTTATGTGGCGTACCATCAAAAAGTGCTTCAGCTTCCTCTATTAAGCCACATTTGAGATACATATCAATGACTGAGTTCAATACTGATATGTCTAAACCTGCTGGTACTTTTACTGCACAGCAATGCAATTGTTTCCCAAGCTCAACAAGAGCAAAATCAGCAAAGATACCCATCATGCTTGACAGCACAAACCCATCGTATTCGATGCTACTTTCCCTGAGCTGCTTGAACAGGTCCATTGCTTCTGGTAGTTTGCCTTCTTGAGCATTTCCTACCATCAGCGTCGTCCATGATATTACACTTTTCTGTTCAAGTTGACTAAACAACTTCTGCGCTTCAAACAAGTTGCCTGATTTGACATACAAATCAATAAGCGCGCCGGCAATAACTTTCTGGCTAGAAACAAGGAATCCCCTTGTTATCAAAAAGCCATGAATTTGGCTTCCTTCACGGACTGCCTTAAAACCACTGCACGCCTTCAATGTGCTAGCAAATGTAAACTCGTCTGGTATTTCTCCTTGTTCTTGCATTTGTTTGAACAGAAACAAAGACTTATCACCAAATCCTCCAGTCGCATACCCTGCTATCATTACATTCCAAGTTATAAGACTCCTTTCAGGCATTTCATGAAACATATTTTCAGCCTCACCAATTTTCCCACATCTTGAGTACATATCAATAATTGAATTGCCCACAACTGGATACTTTTCAAACCCACTTTTACCACACAACCCATGAATCTGTCGTCCATTCTCCAGAGCACCAATAGAACCACAGGCCTTTAAATTAGTCGATAAAGTGAATTCATTGGGTCTTACATTTGCAGAAACCATTCGAGAGAGAAGTAAGAAGGATTCATGAGCATTACCCCGTTGTAAATACCCACACATCAAAGCTGTCCAAGAAACCACATTTCTTTCAAACATTTTGTCAAACACTGAGCGTGCCAATTTAATTCTGCTGCATTTCCCATACATGTCAATGAGATCATTGTTTATCATCAAATCAAATGCATAACCCATCCTCAATACAGCTCCATGAACTTGCTTTCCCACATCCAAAATCAAATTTTTAGAACAATTTCTTAGAAGTTCAGCCAACTTTTGCCTCTCCTTCATTACCACAGTCTTACCTTGCTGCATATTCTTATCAGAGAGCTATAGCATTTAATTTCTCAAATGACCAACAGAAACCTTCAAATCTCTTACGGAGCTCAAAAAAAATGTCAAAATATTTGTCATCTCATTTGAAACTCAGGAAATTGTCATTCCAAGTTTAGCTATTCAATGAAATAGGAATCAAAATTTTTATTGTACATTTCGCTTAGTTGACGTATACAGACTGTTCTAATTTCTTCGGCGACTTATAAATTTCGAACATTTACTGGACTTTTCATTTAGTTGACGAATACAGACTGTTCTAATTCCTTCGGAGACATAAATCCCGTAGGAAATTAGGAATGCGATAGGCAGAATGTTAGTAACTCTGTTTTAAAAGGCAGAACTGGGACTCGCCCAGGGCTCGCCCCGGGGCGGAGCACTCGTAAAATGCCCCTGAGCTTATGTGTGGAACTTAGTTCCGTGAGACTTACGTCTCGGCCACTGGGCTTACGCCCCGGACACGCCCAACGCCCAGGGTACTGAGCTCGCCTAATAAAACTTTATACAATTGTATGTAACTAAACTTGTAAATCCTCAAATTTTCGTACCAAATCGTTGACTATTCAAATTTCTTCTTTCTTAATCATAAATCATTAAGTTGAGAGTATTTTTCTAAGCATTATTTTTTTCACGTTTACAAGATACAGTACTTATTAATTTAATATGTCAATATTAGCTAATAACTTTTTACAAATAATTAGTTATCATGATATTGTATGATGAATTATGTGTCAGTTTATTAACTTGTTAAAACTTAAAAATAAATGATGCTAGAGAATCATATTTAAATTGTGAATTACGTTTTTACATAAATTCTCTTTCAAATAGAAATCATATTAAATAAAAGGAGTATTTTAAGTAAAATATCAAATTATAGTATTGAAATTCTTTCAAGATTTATTACTCCTTAAGAGATACATATAAGATTTCATATCGAATACATCACTTTGGATGTTTGAGATGTAACGATGTTGCAACTAATTTGCATATTATGATATATGTCATACTTCTCGTATTATTCATAGTCGAATTATAATTAATAAATAGTTTAAATAGATTATTTGTTATAATTTTATAATTTTGATGTAATTTTTATAATTAGTTTTATTTTGTACTATCTTAAGATTCTTGAAATTAGTAAAATTAAAGATCCGTGGGACTTATGCCCCATGTCTCAGGGCTTACGCCTCGCCTCGTCAGAAATAAACGCCTCGCCTCTCGCCCCCGCCTTTTAAAACATTGGTTAGTAAGTCGCAAATTTATAATTGTCAATTGCCTGCATTTGTAGCGATTTACAATGGCATTTGCGTAAGTCGTATGCATACCGCGATTTATAAGTCTGTATTCATGTATTGCAATCTATAAGTGGCATTCATATGCGTTTTAGGTCGCACTAAAATGTTGCGATATAAGCCGCATTCTCTATTGCAGCTTAAGCATTGCGATTTATAAGTCCTATGCACTATGCCGATTTATAAAGAATTGTGATTTATAAGTGGCGTTTTTATAAGGTGATTAATAAATCGCATTCTCCTATTGCGCATTCATCTATTGCGATAGGTCATATTCATGTATTGTGATTTATAAGTGGCATTCTTATATTGCGATTTGTCTCTTTTCGCCTTCTTGAGTCAAGAGTTTTTCGGAAACAACCCTTGTACTCCTCTGGTGTAGTGTAAGGTCTGAGTACACTCTACCACCCCAGATCTGACTTATGGTATTTTATTGGGTTGTTATTATATTCTTATATTGCGATTTATATGTCGCATTCACGTATAGCAATTATAAGTCGCAATCATGTACTGCCATTATTCGATTTATAATAGGATTCTTGTATTCTGATTTATAAGTCGCTCTCATGTATTGCGATTATAGGTGGTATTTATGTATTATAATTTATAAGTTGGATTCATGTATTGTGATTTATAAGTTGCATTCATGGATTACGATTTACAATTCACATTCATGTATAGCGATTTATAAGTCACATTTACGAAGTCTCGTTTAATGCGATTTACAAGTCGCATTCGGTACTTGCAATTTTATAAGTAGCATTTTCGTTTTCGATTCACATTTTTAACTTTCGTAATAGTTACGCACCGTAAATTTTCATTTCAGATTTTAACTCTTTCAAATAAAGAAGTGTAACGTAACTGCTTTGATGCATATGTGTACTCACTAATGCTTTATCACTTGATTTTTTTGTTAACTCATGGCTCTATATAAAAAAAAACCTTTATTTTTGGATAAATTAAAAAGAAAATTTATGAGTAATACAAAATGGAAACAAAAAATGGGGTAAAAAACTAAAAACTAGGAATGCTTTAAGCGAACATAAAACAACACTCAATAAATGCGACTTATATAATTTATTACGCATATGCGACTTATTCCTTATATTATTAACGACTTCTGTCTATTTTTTCCATTACACTTTATCCTATAAATGCATTTTCTTCTAATATTATTAGGAGCTCGTAGTCTTCCAACTTACATGATGCAAAAAGAAACTATTGTATTTTAAAATTTTAATAGTATGATTTAATTTTTCTCCACTTGTAATTAGATTAAATTATTACACAATGTTAATCCACTAATATTTCCGACTCAAATGATTTAAATTTTATTACACAATGTTATATGACAAAATAGTGTTACATGGCACTTCATAATTTCTCCCGTTTTTAAATAATTAGATCATTTCTGTGATAATAATATTTTATAACTCCCTCCGGTTCATAATAAGCGACCAATTTGCTTTAGGCACACCCATTAAGAAAATACTAAATTCTAGACGAAAATAGTTAGTGTGACTAAATTACCCTTCATTAAATGTTGCACCATAGTTATAGTAGCATTTACGTGTTTTCTCAAATGTGAGGAGTAAATGACTTTTTAGAGATACATACGTAAGGATAATTTTGAAAAAAAAAATACAATTTTTCTCAATTATATAAATGAATACTTATTTTGGACCAAAATAAAAAAAATAAATTAGTCGCTTATTGTGCATCAGAAGGAGTAGTAAATGATCTGAACAAGTAAAATTTCAATTTTAAAAAAACTAAAATTAAAAATTTAGTAGTAAGATCTTTTATTTGAAAAATTGTCTATAGAACATTGGGCTAACTGCAGAAACAGCATTGGTGTAAGCGAATCACACTATCATTTTCTAATTCTGCCGTCCTCTGTAACCAAGACTCAAACAACAAGACAACTAATACTAGTAATTCTTTTTTGTCTTGATTTTGTGCTGGCAACTCTGGATTTTCCGACAGCACCAAGCTCTTCGATTCTTCCTATGTATCTTTCTTCTCCGTCAATATCTCCCTTCCTTAATCTTGGAAAAAGAAGAAACATTCTCAGAAACAGAAGCACAGCCCAAAAAGCTTTAACTGTTTCACAGATATATTGGTGGAGCTATGCCCCGTTTATCATATGTTGAAGGTTTGGATTTCTGGCTTCTCTTTATTGAATAAAAAGTTGTCATGCCCCTTTTTTTTTTTTTGCATTTGTTTTCATTTGGGTGCTAGATTTAGGGATATCTGTTTTAGAGCCTAGGTTCTATCCGAAACAGCCTCTCTGCCCCCATCGTGGTAGGGGTAAGGTCTGCGTACACACTACCCTCGCCAGACCCCACTTTGTATTATTTTACTAGGTCGTTGCTGTTGTTGTTGTTTTTTATGACAACTATGGTGTCTGGGCCAGCTTACGCGCAACTAATCTACCCGCTGAGGCTTAGTCAGGCAGATAGGAAAAAAGCACACAGATAAGAATTACAGTGTCAGGTGCTATATAACGAATATATGTGTTTTCCAAATTTATATATTGCTTTCTACTTAAAAGGATTGTAGGAGTACAGTTCAAATTAATAGACAGCATTCTTTCAAGTGTCAGGTGTTAGAATCCTTATGTTTAGCTTGGCATAATATATGCACTTGCATTGTCTAGCTTTCTTAAGCTTTGACATATTGATTCTATGCCGCTTAAGATTAAATTGTCCTTTGCGGATACAGTGACATCTCCATTACCATCAAGACGTGTGTTGCAGAACTCTGCATCGAAGCAGCCTTACTCGGGCTTGTTCTTTTTTCTTGGAAGCCTCGTTATTCTTATAGTCCTGGTTGTTCTCATTCTCATTCTATGCAAGTTTTTCAAACCAGGAAAACTGCGAGCTTTGATTGGTCGCACAGCTAAGCCTCAAGGTTTCACTGATGCTCCTTTAATTTTATTATAGTTGTTCGGAATGAAATAGTACTAAAGCCTTTTCTTCAAATGTTACAGGGACGAGTGATGCCCTTAGTGTACATCTTCGTACAATAAGCTACTTTAACTTCCATACATTGAAGAAGGCCACGAAGAATTTTCATTCAAATAACCTACTTGGAAGTGGTGGATTTGGTCCGGTTTTCTTGGTATTAGTTTTCTGCGGCCTTTTTTTTGTGTTAAAGCTGATTACACTGTTTCTTACATGGATAAAGTTATAATTATGCCTGAAAGATCCTTTAGGGCCTTGGCTCTGTAATGAGATCTTGAGATGTGAGACAGCATCTAAGGTTAATGCGTCTAAACACCTTAAAAAATGAGTCTAAAATCCTAAAATGATAAGCTTACTGAGTGTTCAATACTATACATATATACATGATAATCTAAATAAGGTACTGTATTGCGTAGGGGAAGGTAGGAGATGGACAGTTCATTGCTGTCAAGAAGCTGTCTGTTGACAAATCACAGCAAGGGGAACGGGAGTTCCTTGCAGAGGTGCGGCTAATAACAAGCATACAGCACAAGAATCTGGTCCGCCTTCTCGGCTGTTGCTCAGATGGGGCTCAGAGGCTGCTCGTCTACGAATACATGAAGAATAGGAGCTTGGACCAAATATTATATGGTATTATATTTTTCTTTCCTATCAGACTTGTTATAAGTTGTTGCTTCCTGAGTTCTGAACTCGGATAGCTTTCAGAAACAAAGGAGCCAAACGGCTTGAGAAGTAGTGAATATAAGAAATCTGAATGTCATTGTTTTTGCACCTTTCTGCATCTGTATCACTCTTGAAACCCATATGTTTGTACCCTTGAATGATATCGTCATAATATATTCATTGTCGTATTACTTCTCATACAGTATTATTACATCTTATTTGGGTTCAAGATTAAATGAAAGATTGTAGACCCTTGCTTTATTTATGAAGAAGTGAGTTCTGTGTGCTTTGACCTGAAAAGTTTTCACTACTTGGCTACCCAATGTGTTTAGAGCCGAATCTTTTTTGCTAGTTGTCTCCTACACTTTTGAGGATATATAACTGTAGCTTGCAATTTCTTTTTCTTTATTCCATGTTTTTTAGTACTTAAACTTTGTGATACAAATTTTATATCTCTCGATAGTCAGTACCATAACTTGTACTAGTTCTATTACCCCCCCCCCCGTCCCTTGACCCCACAAAAAAGGAAAGAAAATAGCACAAAGAAAAGAAAAGAAAAAAAAAATAGGAACTGTATCTGTGGTCTATCCGGGATTTCGGTTGTAATGTTTGCTTTTCACAGGAAAGAGTAATATATTCCTTAACTGGAAAACTCGGCACCAGATAATTTCAGGGATCGCACGAGGATTACAGTATCTTCATGAGGATTCACACATTAGAATTGTCCATAGGGACATCAAAGCCAGCAATATTCTGCTGGATGACAAATTCCAACCAAGAATTGGAGATTTTGGCCTAGCCAGGTTTTTTCCTGAAGATCAAGCATATCTCAGCACTGCATTTGCTGGAACCTTGTAAGTGTTTTCTCACTTCAGTGGTCTATTATGCTATCTCAAAATAACACCTTTAACATAGAAGCTGTTTGGAAATTGGTATGATTAATCATTTCCCACTGTGTGGTTTTAAATTTTTGACATGTTCTCCTCGGAAAATATTTTATAGGGAAAAGACTTATCGCTTATAGTTATCTTGGCCTTACCACTTTTTGCCTGCCAATACATAAGCAATATTATCAGTTGCTACTTACAGCTATTACCAACACTCTTCCAATATGCCCCATCACCACCTTCTTGTGTTCTCTGCTACCATATGATGCCTACAATGCCCATCCAAATATTGTGAAAATGATTTAAAGAATAAATTTCCTAAGTAAAACATATTCTTTCCGCTGGAATTTGTCAATGACAGTATCTCTAAGAAGGAAATGAGGTTGTGCTTTGCAATAGTATTGGTCAGGCATTCAAGTCACGGGTCATGGGCTGACGTATTTACAATATTCATGCCAATTGCAATTTACATCGGCATTTCTCTCTCTCTCTCTCTCTCTCTCTCTCTCTCTCTCTCTCTCTCTCTCTCTCTCTCTCTCTCTCTCTCTCTCTCTCTCACACACACACACACACACACACACACACACCCTATCCCAAAATAGGAGGAGAGGGTTTGATATACCTTATCTGCTATGATAAGTAATTGCATTATCATATTTACACTTGGAATGCAATATTGATATGTGTTAATAGTTGCTGGAATCTTTTAGAATTGATGGCTGCTTGCAATGAAATGATATATATGGAATCAACAAGGCATTTTGATAACACACCTTCCCTAAAAACTACTATACTACTTCTTAGAACAGGGACAGAGACCAATGCAACTGTAGGCGTATTAAGATAGTGAGACAATGCAGGGGGGAGGGTGCAGCAAATGGTGTTAGCTTGATGAGTTACAAATTTTATTTGGAGATACCTGTATCCTTATGGCGAAATACTTTAATGAAGCAACTTCATCTTATCAAAGTAGGTTCATGGGCTATTATCATGTTGTCTTCCACAAAATAAAGAAATCTGAAAACTTACCAAGTGTTTTGCACTCAAGGGTGTGGTTTAGTGGCCACATATAAATCTGGTAGGTTACTCCTCTAAATTCAACTCCTAGTTGCTCCATATCACCAATGATTATATTATGCTGTTAATCTAAAAGCGTGGCTTTTACATTTTTATCTTCGTCGATTTGTTTTCTCTCATGTCTTCTAGAGAATTGAATTTAGCAGTTGCAGCTATAAGCCTATAAGTATGATAATACTATTATACATGAAGAAAGGAGAATTTATTTTGAGAAATCTTCTGATAAGGTTATGAATGTTGCTATATTACTATATTGTCCAGAGAATGAGGTTCCATGCTAAACTTGTGCAGAGGGATTTTTTTCTATTCTTGTAAAATATTTTCATGTCTAAGCGTGCACAAGGAAAAATAAAGGTGACAAAAGCTCTTATTCCTGCATGAAGTCAATCAGCACTGTATCCACTTGCTGTATGTGCAACAGAGAAGCACCGGCAGAAAGAAAACTATTGCCAAATAATTGTTAGAACACACTCAAGAAAGCAATCAAAATATGCAAAGACAAGTTTTAACAGTTGAGCCAGTATTTAGTGTCGTATCTCACAAGATTGAAGTAGTTGGCTTTCCTTCTCAACTCGGTTGTCTGCTATCTATAAATGACATCTTAGTGTTTTCGGATGCATACGCATCAACAATTTTTATTTTACGAATTGGATGATTTTATGTAATTTTTGGTATTTGTCTGTGCAGAGGTTATACAGCTCCTGAATATGCCATTAGAGGAGAATTGACTGAAAAGGCTGATATATACAGTTTTGGTGTTCTTGTCCTAGAAATTATCAGTTGCCGGAAGAATACAGATCTTTCTTTGCCTTCAGAAATGCAATATCTCCCCGAATATGTAGGCTGTCTAAATTTAACTTATGTTTCGTTATCTTTTAATTGAAACAGAAAAGGTTGTGTGTTTGACATTGGTTGTCAAGTGCAGGCATGGAAGCTATACGAAAGGTCAAGATTAATTGATCTAGTTGATCCCAAGATGCGAGAAGATGGAATTGTGGAAAAGGATGTCATGCAAACAATAAATGTCGCTTTCTTATGTCTTCAGCCGCATGCAAATTCAAGACCACCAATGTCTGAGATTGTTGCAATGTTGATACGCGATATTGCAGTAGTTGAAACACCAACTAGACCAGCTTTCTTAGATCGAAAGAGAAGGAACGACAAGAAGCTTTCTTGGGATATTATAACAGATGGTTTCTCTTCTCCTCTGCAGAGTGATTCACCTTCAAAGTAGGGTGCTGTACGTCTTCCACGGGAAGCTAAATCATTGAATATGGTTGATCCCGATTCTTTTTATCTTTTGTGTGTTGTCAATATAGTATTTGTACATATATAATATATATATATATATATATATATATATATGTCGAAAAGAATACAGCCAAGGTTGCTTTTTCTAATTTTCTGCAGGGATGAGGAATTATAGTTTGAGTGTATTAGTTAACATGATTGCAAAGTGTTTTTGGTGATTGAAACTGCATCGTGAATGTTATTTCTTGATGAGGAAGGTTCACTTTGTTTCAGAAGAATAAGAGCATGGAAAGGAATAACGTCTAGTAAAAATAAGGAGAGAAAGGGAAAAGGAATATCATTTTTCTATTTTTGGTTCAATCAAAATAGTAAAAGGAAAGGAATAAGATGTCATTTTACAGAAATGACTATTGTTCGGAGGCCTATTGCCGGGCGTAGTTATAATTTAGCTAATTACATTTCGTAGCTACTAATTGTTTGCCATGGAATGTATGTCGTTGTATTCAATTCAGAGGTATTCGTTCTTATATATTTTACATTGTATTCAATTTTATTGTATTGAATTAAGCTGTATTTAAACAACAAAAAATCAAGAAATATGGTGTACGCCGCTGTATTCAATTCGGTTGTATACAGTGGAGAACAAAGTTCACCGGAGATGGCGTCTCCGGCCAAGCCAAATACTATATACATTGTATCAAAATTAAAAATGGAGGCGAACAAAAATCCGGCCAGATTGAAAATACACTATCACATTGTATCTACCAAAATCTGGTCAGACGAATACACTCAGATGTGAGATACAAAGAAGGAGAAGAACCCATGAATTCTGGCATCTCCTTTAGATCTAGATCTGGTGACGTCTCCGATCTTCCCCTCCATTGTTTTTGTCGCCGATAATGAACTCATCGCGACTTCGTGATTTTCATATCTGGATCTGAGGGTAGAGATGAAAGAAGTAGAAAGAGCGACAGACGGATGGATCTGATGGCGGAGATGATAGGAAAGGGGGGGGGGGGGGAGAGAGAGATGGCTGTTTGGTTGGGCTCTGGCAGAGCTCCACCGGAGAAGATGACTGGCGACGGCGGAGTTGGACGGCAGCCTTGCCAAGGGCGAAGAGAGAGGAAAAAAGGACAGAAATTTGAGGGAGAAGAGAGAGAGTTGAGGGAAAAGATTGATATAGTGGAATAACTCTATGTATTTAGTATATTTATGATGGGTAAACTGAAAATTCTTTGTAGCTGTGAAAAGTAACTAAATTAAAAAAGTAGTTATCATCCATAAATAGATTTTAGATTTAGCTATGATAGGTAAAAAATTTTAAAAAATATTTATATATTTGGACTCGTTAGCTAATCCATTGATAATTGAAAGAATAACAAGAAAATACACATGACTTCACACCATAACAAAAAATGGCCCATGGTTTTAAGTTTTACCCGACCTAGCCCACATTACATATTTTGAAAACACTAGCAAATTCAAAATATGTGTTTTTACAATCATTGCTTCTAAAAACTATAGAGTTAAACCTGTGTTCTCACAATCATTACTTTCACTCTCTTTCTTCTCACATCTTCTACGTATGCTTCAAGGCGCCGTGTATTTTCTGCTTCTCCTCTTGTGTCACCTGCCTGCAATGTAAGAAAATTGAAGAGTAGAAGTCCACCATTGAAGACATTCAAAGCTTTGCTTTCGAAAATGATTGGGTGTTGTTCCAATTGATTGAAAATATCAAAAGGAGTTCAAAATTTAAATTTGAAGTGATTTGGAGTAGATTTGAGCAAGATTTGAGTTAAATTTCAGGAAAGACGCAAGGAAGAAGACGAAGTCGGTTTTTTGTATAATTATGTATAATCTTGTATAATGGTGTATATGAGACACCTTATAAACTATTATACACTTTTATGCACCTTTGTATCTGTAGACGAACATTTTCTACGATTTTCAGTTGCAATTCTTGTTCAAAACCAGTCCAAATCTCCATTAAATGACTTCAAATTTTATATACATCTTCCTTATACTATTTCTAACAAGTCTAAATAACACCCATTCCAAATTTTTCACAAAATCAAATTCGGACTTTAAACCCACATATTTAAGCTTGTTAAAAATCTAATTTTCACCACCCAAATAAATTTGGTTTGTTGAACTAATATTTGAGTCATAGTTACTGATTCGAAATTAATTTAAAAGCTTGAGGAATCTTTTTTGAAAATTAAATAGTAATTTTGAGAACCTATTGGACTTAGATGTTGAATCTTAGCCTATTATTTTGGGCTAGTTGGTTGTAAATTGAAATATGGACTATAAAATTGAAAAGTAGGGAGCGCAATTATTCTAATGTGAAATTTTCATATTTTATTATTTTCATATGCATAAGACTTCATCCCACCTTTTAGAGGACATTCTACCTATATCAGAATAATATTTAATACCTAATAAAATATTTATTTTGAGTAAAAACCTTTCACAAATTAATTAGTAGAGATAAATTTTAAAAACGTACGTTATACATAAGATATTGTCTTCATATTACTATAATTTTCTGATTATCTAAAATAATTTGAAAGTTTATGATTTTTCTCCCTTAATTTAGATTAACTTTTCTTTGCAAATATGAAAACAACGTCGAATATGGGGTTCAATAATCATTTTTACTATGGCCATAACCTTGTAATGGTTTAGATGTTTTAGTTAACCCAATATTATTGGTTAGTAAATTTTTATCTCGATAATGTATTACTCCACTAATGGAGACTTAACTAATACTGACCAAAGAATTATGCATGCCCCCTAAAGTGATAGTTTAATTTTTTACACTAGAAGATTAAATTATTTTACAACAACAAGTAACTCTCCATATCAAAACTGATAAAATAACATGGAAAATAGAGCAATAACTTTCTCTAATAAATTAAATTGCACTAATAATATAAAAATTATTTAAATGAAATTAATAGTAGTAAGAGTTATAATGTACCACCAATAGAAGGAACCTAAAGTGTGTTTATTCCAAAAAGGAAAAACAAAAACAAGAAAGGAAATAAGGGAACATTGAGAGAGGTGAATGGAAGAATAGCTTTTTATTATTTCAACGAGCAATTAATGGAGGCTTCTGTTGTAGAGATGTTGATGTATCATTCTCTCCCTCCCTAGTCCATCCTTCTTCTTTTATAATCCAAATGACTATAAATTACCTGGCAGCGCGCAGCTTCAAATATAATATAATTAACTGACTCTTCTTCTCCCCATTCCTTTTGCTCACAATATATATATATATGTTTCATAGGTAAAGTCACTTTCACTTAAGCTCCATTTTAATAATTTCCTTTCTATGATGAAAGCTCATCATCTGCTTTTCTTTGTGGTCCTTATTCTTTACCAAGCTTTAGCAAATATGGAGTACTCTAGAGTTATGGCAAGAGAAATATTTCTCAACAACGTTAACCCAACTATGAGTTATGAATTAGCTGCAGAAAGTAAAAGCCAAAATTTGATTAAAGTTCATTACTTCTCCAATGGCAGCAGCTTGACGAAAAACAAGAATAACATTGGCAATGGTGATGATAAAAGAATGGTTCCTACTGGACCTAATCCTTTGCATAACAGGTAACAGTGGGATTTTTTTTGGAGGACTTTTATTATAATAATAATTATTATTATTATTATCTTTGCTTCTTGTTCTGTTGAAAATGGGAGAAGCTTTTGAGTTTTAGGGAAGGAAGATCGATCGAATGGGTAATTCTGAGTTCGTATGTTGAAATGTCAGAATTTGTTATGGGACTATATATCTTGTATTCTAGCATGATCTATTGATTGTAACAAATGTAGGAATATCTACCTTTTTGTTTTTTTCCTTCCTTCAAATCCCTATTTTACCTCTTTTACTGTGTACATTCCTTTTTTTTTTTAAAAAATACTACATAAGATCAAGTTTTTCTTGTATGTTACAGATAATTTTGACAATTAACACTTAGGTTCATTAATTTTTTGACAGACTATATCGTGTTTTTCTTTTTTATACTAGTTAAATTCACGGTAAAAATAAACTCGTCGTTCAGGAATACATGAATGTCAGACATTATATATACAAGAGAGTGGCTACATATGCAACATTTTAATCTCATTTTTACCGATTTATCTACGATATAGTCACCAATTAATTAGGTTTGGTATCAATTTCTTTATATCAAGTCAAATTCAAGAACCAACAACAATGCAATATAGAATAACGCGCCTAAATGTTGCATCTGTTGATGATGCAACGAAATAGAAAGATTTGTAAAATAAATTCGCTAAGTAACTAATTATTAATCATGGACAGTTTTTATCTTTCAGCGTCTGAAATGAAGCATCAACTTCACCTATTCAAAGAAACTTCTTCGTTTCAAAAATAAACAGAGGAAACGATAAAACTTCAAGAGTATCCACTAATATTGTTATTGTATTGGGCAAAAATTGTATTTATATGCATATGGTGACGTGTCATGACACGTAGACTGGTCAAACAGTCAAAGAATTAAGGTTGGTTAATAGGTACGGGCAACAGCAGATACGAGCAAGTTAAATAGAAGAGGCACGAGCCGTCACACAAGCAATTCAACGCTCGCACCTACTCGAGACATTTAAAGCTCAAAGACCGTAAAGAATCAAAAGAATGAATCTGACAGCAAATGGACCTACATGTCGGGCCGGGGCTCTGCGCTCTTTCTTTCTGTGTGGGACTAATAAGAGCTCAGATACAACATTTAATGAGTATTAAATGCTGGAAACGTTAGAGAATGTGTATTTAATGTGTATGATTGCATAACGTAATATTTAAAGTCATTAATTGCCCGTAATTGCCTTATTATGACAAAGGTAAGGCTCGTATCCCCAAAAAGGCTATAAGGGAAACAAACAAACAATTGTAGACATAAGACACTATTGGAATATACTCTGATTTACTAGCTTTCATACCTTACTATTCTCAAATTTCTTTCTTTATATACTTTTCCGATTATCAGTAACTCGTATTCTTCTAAATTCTAAGCTTTGACTAAAAATCTATTTTTTGGTTAAACAAATTGGTTCCGTTACCGGAAATCGAATAATCAATTATATCTCAACTTGATTTTCTGTGTTGTATCAACTATGTCGAACAACAATGACAACATCCAAGGAAACCAAGAAAATCGACAACTTCAGGGAGATCTGCAAAACAATAATGCATTAGTTCCTTCTCCACAAGGTTCACCACGACGATCTCGTGAAGGAACTCCTGAAGGGTCTCACACTGAAGAACACGTTCAATTTGAGAATGTTGAAGCTATGGATGATGATTTACAAAAAATTATCGCTACTCAGGTCAACAAAGCTCTGCAAGCTTTTGTTAATCAATTACCTGCTGCTCCACCCACACCTACTCCAAACAACAATACTTTGGAGAATCCTCGCTCTGGACTGGTTAATTCAGGTAGCGGTGGAACCCCCAGTGAAACACAGGAGGGAGACCGAGGTAATCCAGTTAATTCTAATTTACAAAATTTAGTACTAACATTGCAGAAACAGCTTAAGGAGAAAAATGACCGCATAGAACAAATACCCGGAGTAGCGCCCGTGATCAAGGGAGTAGATATAGATAAATATTCTCAACAGCCATGGAAGCCAAGTGTCGCCGCTCTCCCAATTCCAAAGAAGTTCAAAATGCCTGATATTCCAAAGTATAATGGAACAATAGACCCACGAGACCACGTTACTGCATTTACAACAGGTGTCAAGGGCAATGATTTGACTAAGCAGGATATTGAATCAGTCTTGGTCAAAAAATTCGGTGAAACACTCACTAAAGGGGCACTAACATGGTATTCTCTTTTACCTGAAAATTCTATAAATTCTTTTGCTGAGCTTGCAGATTTATTTATCAAAGCACACTCGGGAGATCAAAAAGTTGAAAAGAGAATGGAAGACATCTTCAAAATCAAGCAAGGAGATTCGGCCGCGATAGCCTTCACCAGCAATTTGAATGAGAAGAGTTCAGAAGCCACGAAGCGACTCAAGGAAAGCCCTCGAGAATTCCCAGCAACAACGTGGAATGATGTCTACAACAGATACAGTACAAAGATGAGGATTGAAGAAGATATCATTTTACGACATAAAACAGAAGAAAAAGTAAGCTCAAGACGTGTAGAAAATGAAAAAAGATGTGGTAAAAACAGATACGAGCCTTACATGGGACCTGCGGGAAAGGACTCACGGTCAAGGCAAGATAATCAAAGGTACGATCACAAACCTAGAAACAGGGAATCGGGCTCCTCATCAAGGTTCAGAAACGATCGGAACACACATGGGTCACGAGATGATGATGGAAGTCTAAAGGCAAGGTTCAGTGGTTACAATTTCAACGTAAGCACCTCTGAACTCGTAGCTGTTTTAAGAAGCATAGGAGATAAGGTACGATGGCCAAAGGAGATGAGATCAAATCCAAATAGATGAAACCCTGATCATTGGTGTGAATTTCACAACGACCACGGGCATAAAACAGCAGATTGCAGATTTTTGCAAGGTGAAGTTGATCATTTGTTAAAACAAGGGTATCTCACTGAGCTATTCAGTGAAAAAGGTAAACAAGCATACATGAAGAACAGGTAGGAGCCTCCGAAACCACCCTCGCCCAAAAGAACCGTCAATGTTATAAGTGGAGGTGAAGATATCAATGGCGTCTCATATACCGCAGCTAATAAGACTTCCAAGATAACAATCACTCATGGGAAGCGGTTGCGACATGTACTGGAAGAAGAGAATATTACATTCAATGATGCAGATGTCGAGGGTCTTTTAACTCCACATAATGATGCACTGGTAATATCTTTACTTGTACATGACACTAACGTGAAACGAGTTTTGATTGATCCAGGCAGTTCTGTAAATATTATTTTGATACGAGTATTGCGCGAGATGCAAGCAGAGGATCAATTGGTTCCAAAAGCACATACTTTGTCGGGATTTGACAACTCTAGTGTTGTAACGAAAGGAGAAGCAATACTTACTACATTTGCAGAAGGCGTTGTCAAAGATACCAAATTTCAGGTCGTAGATATGGAAATGGCTTACAACATGATTCTTGGGAGGCCATGGATTCATGACATGGATGTTGTTCCATCAACCTTACATCAAGTTATTAAATTTCCATCACCATGGGGAATATGTCAAATCAGAGGCGATCAACAAACATCTAGAAGCATCAATTCCATTGCAGATTCAGCTGTTAAGGGTGGAGACAAATAGCAATTACAGAATTCAGGTGGGGGTAACATGGTGTCAACCTCAACTGAACAAGGGCAAACAGATGTGGATTCAAGACCTGATACCATTCAAGAACCAGAGGAGAATGAGAACATCAAAACAACGATAGAAGAGTTAGAGGCCGTGGTTTTATTTATATATTGGCCCGAGAGAAAAGTGTATATAGGAGCTAATCTTAGCCCGGAGGTAAAGCGTAAGTTGATTGAATTTTTAAAAGCTAATGCAGATTGTTTTGCTTGGTCCCATTCTGACATGACAGGGATACCACCGGAGGTCATGACTCATAAATTGAATGAAGATTCACCATATCCTCCAGTCAAGCAAAAGAAAAGAAAGCAAGGAACTTTCAA